>NC_139246.1:44933959-45217391 GCF_977018435.1 Lepisma saccharinum
AAGTCTCTGCTCCATACGTAATTATTGGCACATAGTATGTATTAATTACCTTCTTGCATTTCATAGGTACAACCCTGTTTCATATTAATCTTCGAATGCTTTGATATAGTCCACCACCCATGTGTCCTCTTCTGTTTACTTTCTCATCTATTCTTCCACTTCTCTCAATTATGCTTCCTAGATATTTGAAGCTCTCCACTACCCTCAGCTCTTCCGTGTCCATCATTATTCTTGGTTCATTTCTGGCTGTATTTCTTGTTGTTATTAGCACGTCACTCTTTTCGGCACTGAATTTCATTCCTGCTCTTTTAATTGGCTCATTCCAACTATCAAGCTGTCTCTGTACTTCTTCTCTGTAAATTTAATAAATTGAAGTTAGGTCCCTCTGATCCGCACACCAATGTGCGAATAAACAGGGGGATGCCAGCCCCCCCACCCCACAGAAAATGTTATCCCTGGCAATCGAGAATTATTTTTATCCCTACCATGGATGTTTCTATCCTCCTCATATAAATGTGATTTAATGAACGTACGATTCCATTTCAACTATGTAACAAACAAGCAAAATCATTTGTGTCCATTAATGGTCCAGTCATCAAAAATTTCCCTGCTTCATGAATTAAAAAGGAGACCATTCTGTAACGTATCAACCTTACCGAGCAGCAGGCACATTTTTACTTAAGTTTTCATGGCATAGTGCTGATATTTTACATGTATTAATGTGTTCAGAAGGAATTTGTAGGTAGGTTAGTTGGATATTAAATGTGAACTTCGCACAATAAGTTTGGTCAAGTTTCCTGTGTTACTACGAGGGTAGAGAGAAACGTTTTGAGCCTCACATGGATGGAGTGATGCTAGGTACTGCACACAGAGAAAAATGTTTGTTTGGATTAAAAATGGTAATGGTGAACAAATAGTTTGTTTAAATAGGCATCAACCAAACAATTGTTCACCAGTACCAAAAGATTTGGTCAAGTTCTATTTGTTTGTCGTAAACAATTTTTTGGTTACCAAAACCAAATATTATTTTGGTAAATCTAACGATATGTAGCCCATTTGCTTAGGAAATCCAAATAATGTAGTCAAAATTACCAAACGATTTGTTGAATAATTTATTCATAATTACTTATGTTATAATCTGGCTAATTTTAGCTAGGGTGGATAGTTTGTAGAAACTAACTGAGTTCAAAATACACATTCAGAATAGAGAGTTCACATGAACTAAGAGTTTTAGGAGTGTTTGTTTTTCTCCGACACATTTTTTTTTTTTTTGCTAGTGTTAACCCGTTGAGAGGGTTATGCCCTCACTTCGGTAAGTGATTTCATTGTAAGGTATATGTCTTTCATCATTTTGGATGGTCTAAGTGCTTTTTTATATTGCAGAATATCTTTTCTTATTAAGATTGGTGATTCGTATGTGTTATCTTACTTTTGGGCATGGTTGAGAAGATTGTAAATATGGATTTCGATATTTGGAGTCGGAGTATTGTTGGTACTGCTTAGGCTGTAGTGGTGGGATAAATATGGCGTGATAACTGCGATGGATGATATATATCGTATTCGTGTTTCTGTGGGTCTAGATCATCTAGATAACATGAATACATGGTGAGCAGGTGTTGTAATGGCGTATAAATATGTGTAGGTGCTGCATCATGTCGGATATCAAGATGAATGGTATTCCAGAATACTGGGTTTTCGGATATCATGGCTTTGTTTATGTATCGTTGGCGAAGGCTCTCGACGTGATACAGAATAGTCGGGAAGGAAATTCTGTCATACAGTAGTGCTGTGGGATAAGGTAATTTAATCCGGAAGGCCAACCTAAATGCGTGCCGTTCAAAGATTTCCAGTTGGTCGTAGAAGGAGGCAGAAGCGTCAATCCAAGCAATATGCCCGTGAGTGATGGCTGGGCGCAAGAACATTTTGTAGGTGGTTAGGACTGTTGTCGGGTGTAATCCCCAAGATGTACCCACCAGTTTCCATAATAGGTTTAGGCGGTTCTTTACCTTCTTCTTTATCCTTTCTAAGTGTGGGCGCCAGGTCAGTTTTTCATCTATGGTAACCCCAAGGTATGTTACGTGATTTGAAGGTAAGATGCGTCTCCCCTCTATTTTAATCTCCAAGAGTTTGGGGTTTCGGTGTACTTTGGAGCGACAGTGGGGAGGTAGGAAAACTACTGCCTGAGTTTTTGAAGAGTTTATTGATAGTTTCCATTGGTTGCACCAGCGAATAAAGGAGTCTACGGCTTTTTGAAGTGTTTTATTAATGGATTGAACTGTTTTCCCAAGAGTTAGAAAAGCAGTGTCATCTGCAAATTGGAATACGTGTGTGCTGGTATCCATGGTCGGCATATCTGTTACATACATTAAATATAACAGCGGTGACAAAACAGACCCCTGTGGGACTCCTGTGTGCAAGAAGATGGGATAGGATGTTGCCGAGTTCAGAGAGATGTATGCCATGCGGCCTGTCAGGAATGAATGGATAAGGCGAATGTAGCATTGAGGAAGTTGGAATTTGTGGAGTTTATATATTAATCCCGAATGCCATACTTTGTCAAACGCCTTTTCGAGATCGAATAAAAGAAGACACGATGGCAAGGACTTGTTATAGTGGTTTGTTATAGTTGTTATCAATCTCAGAAGTTGGTCGTTGAGGCTGATGGATGGTCGGAAGCCTGCTTGATGTGCAGGTAGGAGCTTCTTGGATGAAAGGTGTTGGTGCAATCTGCGTACAAGTACTTTTTCAAAGATTTTGCTGAGGGTCGATGTGAGCTGTATTGGTCTGTAAGAGGATACTTCGCTAACAGGTTTCCCGGGTTTGGCGAACAGCAGCATTTTGGAAACTTTCCATTCTGTCGGGAAGTAGCCTGTTCGTAGTATATAGGTATATATGGTGGCTAGGATGAGCAGAAACGTTCTTGGAGCCTCTCTCACGAGTCGGTAGGTTACCGAGTCGAAGCCTGGAGCAGTGTTTCTTTTCCGAGATATGGCGCATACTATGTCTTCTGGTGTTATAGGTGAGGTTAGAGGTTCGTTTTCATCCATACTATGGTCGTTGTTAGGTTTGAGAGCTCGGTTATGTGGGTTTGAGACACGTTGTACTGTACGTGATTGGGTTGTTTTGTGTAATGGTTCAGTTTGTGGTGTGAAGATACCTTGAAAGTGGTGTGCAAAGGCGTTTGCTTTCTCTTGGTCGTCGTCTACGGATTTCCCATCGACTATAATGGGATATGTAGTTCTTGACCTTTTCCCTGTGAGTTTGTTAAATTGCTGCCAGTATTTGGATGGATGTGATGTATCAGCCAGTGTATTGCACGTTTTTATCCAATTCCTTCTTTTATATGCAATGATATAGTTTTGTACCGTGCGGAGGAGTTGTCTATGATGCCGTAACGCTTCAGGATTTCTTGTTACAACATATTCTCGGAAGGCACGCCTGGAGGCTGAAATCAGTTTTAGATAGTTCGGCGGTAATTTTGGTTTATATAGATTGATGGTTTGAAGTGGGATGGTACTTTTCGCAGCTTCAGTTAAAGGCAGAAGTAAGTAATGGGACTACATCATCCAGATCCCTATCGTTTGTTGGCGTATCTGCGTTTTGCACGGCGTTTTCGATTGCGTTACGATATTTTTCCCAGTCTGCTTGATCGTAGGAGTACCTTGTTATGAGAAAGGGTTTGTGAGGAGTTGGTGCAGGTGCGTCAACTGTAAAGATTATAGGTGCGTGATCGCTACCAATGGGTTCAAGTACATCCACGTTGCTATTTGTAAGGAGGGAAGTCGATGTAAGTACAACATCTGGAGAAGTACTGCTGATTGGTCTAGATGGTTTCGGAAGTTGGTGGAAATGGCAATTTTGGCAGCTGTCTATAGTTTGGTGAAATTGTCGCTTTTCGGCTTGTGGTCGACTATGGAGATTTATGTCGGCCATGAGTATGTAATGCTTGTAGCTGTTTTCAATGTAATTGATAAAGTTGTATGGTATAGGATGTCCAGGCCGGACATAGATGGTTGCTAGGGTAATGCTTCTGTGCCTCAGATATATTGTTGCTATGCTGTATTCCGGCAAGTTGAAATGCGGTGGTAATGTGTGTTCTCTGTGCGGATATATTTTTCGAAAGCCAATTGCAGTCCCTCCATTTGCACGTTGAGCTTCCGTTGGCCCATCATGTCGAATCATATTATATCCGCTGATCTTGGGTTTGAATTTTGGCGTTAGGAATGTTTCGTTGAGGGCAAAAGCTGATATATTCTTTTCCTGCAAGACAGTCTCAAATAAGCTTTTGTGTTTTGTTAAAGAGCGAATATTTAAGAAGAGAAAAGAATAACCCATGATTGTTATGAAGAGTCTGAAAACTATTTTAGGATGTACTTGTGTTTTCAAGAGGGTTGATATTGAAATGGACATGTGGTCCCGTATACGTAGCGTGTAACTGCAATTTGAAAAGTGTTTTTGCAGCGAGTATGACTTGGTCCAGAATATGTGCGCGTAGAAATGGCTGTATGTTTTGAGTTGTAATAGTAAAGAATCGTAGCAGATCTTCCACAGTGATTGGGTCCATTAGTGAATTTGCCGGTTTGGTTGAGCTATCTATAGTTCGAATGGGAACAACAAGCTCAGGGTGATTTGGTTCTGGGTTAGGTCTGGCTTGGCATTTATAGCTGTAAGTAGGATGTCCTTCAGAGCATGTGTTGCATTTAGGCGGGTTCTGGATGTTTGTACAAGTGTTGGTAGAATGTGGCCCAGAACAGTATCCACAGATGGCTGAATTGGGACAGTTGGTTGTAGTGTGCTGATTGTATGTTTGACAACGTTCACAGCGCACAGGCAGTGGTGTTGACGTCCTGGAAGGTTCGACTCTGTGCTTTCGACAATATATATAGGCTCCATTGTGCAATAACTCGTCCACGGTATCTTTATCTACTGTCAGTATGCGAACCATATAGGTTGGTCCGTTATCATTTCGAATTCTCATGCACTTCTGGATGGTGTGTCCTTCAGCCTGAATTTCTTCAGCGATTTCTGCGTCGGTGTATTCAGGGGGGACACCCCGAATCACCACTGATAGCATTGGTGCTCGTTTAGGCGGAGGAGGTTGCTTTGGACGTGTAGAGGTTAGTGGCTTCATATTGGCATTTGTACCAAAAATTTCGTAGGAGGCCTTGTCTCTGATAATGGTGGAGAAGTGTGGGTCAGTAGATTTAATAATTATTCCGTTTCTGGTGAAGACAATTTCATTAACTGAAGCTCTTGGCACATATTTTAGGATTTGATTTAGGATATGTTTTGGCGTCTTGTATTTGGCGTCAAAGTTGGTGAGCAGGAAGTTATATAAGCTGGTATCCTGGTGTTTGGATTTTAGTTGGTCTACATGTGCTGTATTTGCTGCATCTCGTTTTATTGGTGATCGAGATCGTTGTCGTTGAGGTAATCCCTCATAGGAATTGCGACGTCGGTGTTTGGTGGAATAGCTGGACGTTTGCATTGGATCATTGGTACTTCGTGAATCGAGCATCGTCTCGGAGTTTGGACCGTCTGTCCGTTTAGTACCTCCGGTGAAGGTTTTCACCCCTTCTCGCTGTCGTAGCAGCGTTGCAGGAAGACCATGATGCATATCAGAAGACCACAACCGTGAGTTGTTTATATGATCCAATGGAACAAACGCAATCCTATGGGAAAAGAGGCACAAACTCAAACCAACTGACAACTCAATCCAATGAAGCGAATCCAAATTCCAAACTAATTGTAGAGCCCAAGACAGAAGAAGAGGAAGGAAGAAGGTAGTAAGGGATAACAGTTTCAAAAAAAAGTGCAAGTCGTATGTCTGCTCCACTCAACGTGTTCAACCAAAGAGGTTCCTCGCAATCACCTAACCACCGTATAGGCACAATTGGTACCGTTTGTCCGTTCCAGACTTACGGCTTCCACCTGGAATAATTGGCCCACGATGCGTGACACAAGAGAGACCGACTTACGATTACCTATACCTGATGTCTCCGACACACTTAGCTTTTATATATATAGTCCAGAATCAAGTAGGTTGCTCATGGGAGATTCAATTTTATTCACTGCAGTGCATTTTCTTCTTTAATTTGTAGCTTTAATGTTCACAAATCTTTCGAAGAGTATTAAAGCACAATATTTCACTATGATTGCAATCAAATGTACCATTATTTGTTGTACAAAAACTTATGTTTCTTCTACAGATTTTGACAGAACCATCTAGCGGCCGGTGTAGGAAACTCAGTATAAAGTAAGTATATTCTGAGCTTTTTTTTTTTTTTCAGAATATTAGGTTACACAACAACATAAAGACTCGCTTCGAGTAATTATCTATCAACATGACTTTCAATTTTCGACAAAGGATTTTCATACTGCATTCGACAAAGCTGGACAATCGTTATTTCAAATTCGAAAGCACGCTCACGCACATATACTAAATTTAAGGTTTGAGTTTTAGGAACATCTGTGCAAACATTTATCAAATTCACATGTTTCCTTCTATTTTCTTGTCAGGTTGAAAATGAATGAAGTGTCAGAGAAGAGAGTGGCCGACAGGGATGTGATTCGGTACCTCTGTCGGCAAGGCCTCACTGCACAGGCTGCTTTGGTCGAGTGTGGCTTCACCGCACTTCCCCATTCACCTTATTTCCCCGACCTGCCCCTTAAGATTTTCATCTGTTCCCTGCTATAAGAATTCACTTCGAGAACGTCGCTTCCACACGGGCGAAGGCGGTCATTCAGAGGTGTGACACTCAGGAAAAATCATTCTACCAGATGACTGTAAACAAATAGCAGCACAGAATGCATACGTGTATTGATCTGGGGGGTGATTATAGAGATTTTGTGATTATGTAGAGAAGTCATAATGAGAAACTGTAGCTCAAACACCCCTTCCCTGTGCGGCTCAAAACTTTTCACTCCCAACGTAGTTCGATAGCTCTTTTGTGTATACGTTTGGGATTTCTTAGAATGGAAATACAGTGTATACTGTTTCTAAATCTCGTGTAAATGTTATCATAAGGTTAGAAGAAATTTTCAAAGGTACAGCAAGGCAATAGTGTATTGATTGATTGATTTGCTGTTTTAAGTCCACTTTATGCACAGAAAGGCTAATCGAGACTGGACCTACAGTTTAAAGTGGAATCCGAACCACTATGTGCCTCCACCGGGTATCGAACCCAGGACCCCTTGATTACAAGGCAACGACGCTACCAATGCGCCATCGGGGAGGCACAAGGCAATAGTGTAGTTTACTGAATGATAACATATACAAATTTGCACACGTATCTCCCGAAATTAAATCACAAATCCGCCACTGAGTGAGCATCCCCCCCCCCCAAGCGAAAAGTTAAATTTGCACAGTGCCTCACATAACGAATTTCCCGCACCAAACGAAATCTCCCTGCATGTGGCAACACTGAAGCAAACACACAATGCGACACAACACCCAACCTATGTGATGATTTCTATCGTTGAACAATAGCATCTACTTTTTGTCACGAAGATAATTTTCCGCCGTTACCTGATGGAACTCAGATAATCGTTGGGGCAAAGATTAAGCAGGGGAAATCATGTACCATTATCGTTAAAAAAGGCCTCTCAAAAAATTGATGCACCGACCAAGAAAGAACAAGACAAGTTGTCACGACCTCCAAATGCCAAAAAAAGTGCCTTCCTTTGTCGTGAAGAATTTTCGCAATTGCACAACAGCATCGGGGGAACTTTCATTGTTGGTTAGCACGTTGGATCTCGGTTTGGAGCAACATTTTTAAGCGAAGTCATTGGTAACGTAATGACTTTGCTTAAAAACATTGCTCCAAACCAAGACCATTGTTGATCCAACGTGGAAACTAACAACGAAAGTTACTGTGATGCTGTAAAACGTAATTTTGCTTAAAGCAGTCTTTAGTGACCACCACTTTGAAAAACTCTTATAAAACAGGTTAGTACTCGTTATGCAACACAAATATAATTGTCTGCGTGCTAAAGATATGTGCGAAAAAATAAGCGGAACGTAACGGGACGAAAATGCCGGCATCTGTGCCATGCTTCGCTGTTCTGCAGTCACACGATATCTCGGCCCAGAGCCAAACTGAACGCACTGTAAAATCAATAGCTCCCTTCGTAATAATCTATTCCAAACTGTAAAACAATAAGAGTTTAGCGTGGATGAAATTGGGACTGGGCTATATACATTATATTTCCAGTTTTAGACACTGGTATAAACTTATGGCATATTCTGTGCCTCATCTATTCCTCCAACATATCTGGATCCGCCTATGTCCAGTACTGTGCTAAGTAATACGTAGGTGGGAAACTACTAACATGGGTCAGAGCTCTTTGCTATTCAGTGTTGTACTTTTCCATAGCCAGCTACGATCCTTCCAGCCTCTGCACCTTTGCCCTTACAAATACGATTTTCCGTGCAGGCTGAAACTCCACTTTTCTCCGCTAGAGGTGCTGGAACCCGACTGGTGCTGAGCGGACTTTGCATATACACCTGTGTGTATTTGCGCTGCTATAGAATAGATGTTTAATTGTTATGTAGTGAATGTTCGAAGTCATGTTTCATTTGTATCAAAGTGACAAACTCGAATCTCTCTTAATGCATGTTTACTGTAAACAACAGCCGTAAAATATAAGCTATTTAGAAACAGCAGTTTGACTTTCAAATCAGCGGCGAATGAATGAATTGTCCTGTTAACCTGGGATTTGTTCGAAAATAAACTTGGAATATTTATATCCAATTTTGCTGATGGACGTTGATTATCCATCGCCGAGCTTTATTGGTGTTTCCTGGACAATTCAAGAAATGCAATAAAAATGCTGTGCCTCTGTTAACGAGAGTGTGTTTGAAGCGAAACCCACCAGAAAATATAGAGCCTACTTTGAGACTGCAATCTATTGTTTTGTTCCACATAGATTGGAGATTGCTATTTTATTCAAATGTATTAATAATGATAATTCACACTATGTTAATTCGAATTATGAAGACGTAAGTGAGATTATCTGCAGATTGTTCATTAAAAATTGTGTAGAAATGCATTGCTTCCTCAACAACAGAAATGTATGGAAGACGTAAATACTTAAACCAGAGCACCTCAATCGTAAAGTTCACCTGTAGCAGCAGACTAGTAGGGCATCAGAGCCACTTGTTGAGTAGCAGCAGAAATTGTAAGTTTCTGGAATAACATGCGATCTGGTTGAGTGCCGACCAGTGATGTGCCGTAGACTATAAGTTTACGTCTACATGCGTTGTCTACACGTAATCTACGCGTAGATTACATTGGGTTGTAGTTTACATAGACTACGTAGACAATCTAATGTGCATTAAAATTAATTTTCAAGGGTTTCATGAGAGGAAAGTGACATTTTCAACTATATTAGTTCCTAACGAAATCAAAAGACCCCTTTTACAACAAAATTTCTCGTCTCTTATATTATCAACTACGGATGAAGATAAATAGTATGCAAAAAAAAAAAAAAAAACAGATGGCAGTCGTGAGCCAAGAGTGGTCTTCTCCCCATAAAACACTAGAATATTTCCTATATTAGGTTTATTTCTAGGTGCGAAATTGTTCGAATTTGGAAGAAAGAGTATGAAAAGTTATCCTTACTCATCAGCAACTGATAAGCAGTATAATTTTCTTTTAATTCCACGGCGCCCTTTGCTAAGTTGTCACCTTTCGCCATGTTGTTTACATAGATTACGTAATCTACGTGTATAAAATAGTCTACGTGTAGAATGTAGACTATCGTTGTTTACGCGTAGATGCACATCACTGATGCCGACGCTGGAACGGGCTATGACTTTTCAAATCACTGTTACAACGTCGACAAAGTGAAGTGTTATATTAAAACTAAAGCGACAAAGATGATACGTATGTTCTAGTGGTAGACCAGCAACAGCTGAATAAAGTAAATTCAATTCAATTCAAAGTATTTTGTCGTTGCTTTTTTTTTCCGTGTTCAATGACATCGATGAAATATACTGTGAAAAGAACGAGCCGACAGATAACCGTTAAGGCATTACGCTGAATGAATGACGCTTAGCAGAATCGTCATCCACGCTTTATAATGTGTGCACGAAGAGTAGTGGGAACATGTCTACATGAATTATTCCCATCCCGAAGCTATTCCGGTCACGAACGTAGTGTTAAAATTCCCACGGTTGACAGACCGAGGAAAGGGCAGGTAGACAAACATGGAGGGAAAGGTGTCTGTATTTACACATTCTCGACAAGTGGAAGAAGGGTTTTCGGGACGTGCCCTTGGAGGAATTAAAGAAAGAAGAAAACACTGAGGTTAAACTTCTACCAAGAGGATAGAGGGGAAACAGGCGGCGTAAGTTGACAGAATCGTGCAGAACAAAATAAGATATTCAAGATAGAACAAATAAAATATTTATCACAGGATTTTAGACAATGGTGTATTGCATATTCTATATCTGTTTTGGGGAAATGAAGAAATACTTGCAATTACTATATTTTAGTGTGCATTCATCTACAAGGACAATAATATTAACCTTAATGTCAAAATTTGAAGAATAATAACATACAACAATTAGAAGTATCCTTCATATCTGTTTCTATAGAAATTAGAGCTGTATATGTATTAATTACCCAAATTAATTGCATTTTTTTGAAAAAAATTACAATAGATAAAATTATATAAAAAAAATATGGCTAGCAAAATTTGAATTTATTTCGCTGCTGCCATCTATGAGCATTCTAATGACTGGACAAAATAAAAGCTACTTTTAGGCAATTATTATCTAGGTTCGAAACACTGAATGTATCCAGTTTGTCCAAAGGTGCATGAGAATAGTGCCTATGTAATACGTAGTATGTATTTGCCACTGTAATCGTAAGAAAATTCGTGCAGGAATTTGCGATATCATAAATTATATAAGGTACCAGATCCCAATATGGCCTATTTGCTGTTTCTAAGTAGTTACAAAGTTAATTCAACAGATGACGCCAGTAAGTCATTTAGACTGTCTGAATGACATGATTGAACCTAACCTAACCTAACCTACAGTGCAGTAAGTTGAGGACAAAGAAGCAAAATAGCTGGGCATCGTGATCGTGTTCTACGTGATCTAATATTGCATAGACAAGTTATTACTTACTGCATCTTCCAAGTGATAGGCGTTTATATTGCTAGTACATATTATGGTAGCTAATAATTTGTATTTTACAACAATGTACTTTAATGTAAAGTTCTGTTTTAAACAAAGGAAACACGAACACTATGTAAGGTAGACTCAATATGGCCTACATAGCAATATCTAGTAAACGTATGTGTAAATGCTACATTCGTTACTCTTATGTTCACGTAGAGTGTCATAAACTTCTAGTTATTCCTGTATGCTGAGGGTGGAAGGGGTCTGATCCGCGCCCCCTCTGATGTCGTCACCCATTTAAGAACAACTTTGAGTTTCAGTTCTGTATTGCCAAGCGGATACACAAGTTACAGTTTTGAAATAACACATAATTTCACATGAAGATGGTGCTATAACAATTTTACATGGTGAACCACAGACCATAACGAAATATGTCTTTAGAAGTTACCAAGGGTTGTAGTTCCGTCTTCGCAACTGACAAGCATCTTTTAGGGTGAGATGTTACATACGCGGAAATTGCACTGTCGAGCATAAAAGAGACAATGACATTTCCCACACTGCAATTCCGTTCACAAAACTTAATAGAAAGGTAGATAATGCACCCAGATTGGTTAAGATAAAAGTGTAATAAGAAATGTGTAATGTGTAAATTCTTGGCCAATTGTTTATAAGGTCAGTCAGTGTTTTTTTTTATTTGCTCCCCACTATACAGTTGTATACCACTCTACCGATACAGATGAGTCATAAATGTTAGTCCATATTTTTTTTTCTGTGTTTAAGTTAAAT
The DNA here is from genome assembly GCF_977018435.1 of Lepisma saccharinum. Classification (NCBI taxonomy): domain Eukaryota; kingdom Metazoa; phylum Arthropoda; class Insecta; order Zygentoma; family Lepismatidae; genus Lepisma; species Lepisma saccharinum. Next base: position 44,945,877 of record NC_139246.1, read on the forward strand.
ACTAATTACATTATAATGTTAATTTGCTATCGTTAAGATAATTAAGTGGATACATCGTGACTCACTCTCTTATCTTTAAGTATCATGATTATAGCAATGATAATAAATTAGAGTATTATCATGTCGTCCTTCGTTTATTACATTAATCTCTGCAATTCTCTACTCGTTTGTACTATTCCACATTACAGCACCATCTATTGGACAGCTTTAAATTTAGATTCCAAAGTTATAAACGAGATTACAAATACTTTGAATTATTACGAATTTTGCATGGTTGCTTACAGCCAAGATATTAACGATTTCAACTAGAGATAGAACACAAACCATCTGTGATATATCCCGGGATTTTAGGAAAGAAGACAAAGTTCTGCAGGCTTATGTGCAGTGGCAGCGATAAAGATCCTGAGAGATCCAACCACACACTGCTTCTACTTGGAAGATGGCGGACACCAATTTTCATAACTCTTCCTTACTTCATTCTTTCTCTTTATCAGAAGAAACGTCGGAAGATGGTGGACATGAAGGATTACTTTTTCTCCTCACCTCATTGTTTCATTCATCTTTCCCTATATTACTCTCCCCGACATTCAGTTTTGCACTGTTTGAATCACTTATGTGAAGTTATCTTTTCACCAACCATCAAATGTTTCTTGGTTACGGAATTTGTTATGATTTATTTTAACCCCTAATGGGTCGCGCACGCTTGAATCACATGGTCGGCCACCTTTGCTTTTTATGTTTCACCACATTTAATAAAAAATTTAAAAAATGTATTTTTTTGGCTGTGTATTATTTCCCTATGTCATTATTATTACATTTTTGCATCATTTGCAATACTTTGGATCCTCGTGGGTGAATAACTACATATCGCCTTCATTTCCGTCGTTGCTGAGATGAGGGATAAACGTTCCACCTCGTACTTTTATCTTTTCTAATCTACTGTACCCGTTGACCTCCACAAAAGTGCCCCGGAGAGAGGTCGGCCTCACGCTCGAACTAGGCAACGCAGCCCGGTTGACGTTGCCACACAGTGCGCGGGAGCCAGCGACTGTTGTCCCGCTCTCGCTATGCTTTTCCCATATGTGGCAACAGCGCAATTCTGCCCAGCCGCCAATTTTCATGGCCATGTGTTTAGGTAGGCATGGAATTGAGGCTTGAAGTTACCAGAAAATAAATGCGTATTTTGGCTTCAGACCAACTCGTGAAAATGTTGAAAGAAAACCAGGTTACATATGTTGCTTGGATTTACACTTTCCAAGCATATCTACTTTCACACAACAAAATATTATTACCGTGTAATACGTAATTAATTGTTAATGTAACTTCCTTTTGTATATTTGTGGGTAAAGCGACATTGCCACCAATATGTTTCGTGACTGCATGTACGTAGGTTTTGCTTCCTTGTTAGGCATTCAGAGTCGTGATCACAATTTGTAATAATACGAGGAGAAGCATTAATGCTTATGGGAATATAATTGGAACAATGAACCTTATTAACGACCATATAATACCTATAGATGGCATTATGTAAGCGAACCTCTTGTCAGATTGCTTCTCTCATGTGCTTAAACAACATGTGGAACCGTGAGTATCAAAGATTTTAATATAGTATGTCGTGACATTGCTGTGAGGGCCAATATTTACATTCACGTTATGTTAAGTTCATCCTGCTCACTAGTACTTACAGCGTTCGAGTAAAGTTTCCTTACTTTTGTAATATTGGAATATTTGAGTATAAATTCCTGATTTGAACAGAAGGGCTGGTGATAGTGCATGACGATATTCTAGTTCACCAAATGTCGTCTTTATAATTGTTTTGAGTTTTCTTTTTAAGTCCATTTATTCACAAATAGGGTAATTGGGACTGGACCTACAGTTTAAAGTGGAATCCGGACCGCTATATGCCCCTTGTTTACAGGACGACGACAATGAACTGAAGAATGAGATGTAAGGTTAAACACAAAGAAAAACCTTCCCCGACGGCGTAGTGGTAACGTCGTCAGCTTGTAATCAAGGTGTTCTTGGTTCAATACTTTAAACCTTAAGTACAGTGTCAATTAGCCTATCTGTGCATAAAGTGGACTTAAGAAATAAAAACAGATATATCCAAGATTCAAACCTTGAACCTTTGGCAAGAAAGAACATTCCGAAAACTATGTGTTGCATTCGAACGCCGCATCGACAGATGGTAACCTTGCGTGAGGTTTTTTCTTTGATTTCATCAGTCATTCCAAGTAAATGCTGGGATGACACCTTTAACGCAGACAACTTACTGTTCTATGTAATCATTGTCCAATTTCTACTATTCTTATCTCATCACGTCTTCGCGGTTAATTTTACTGTACAAATAAGCAACGTTAGTAAAATCAACACATGTTTTCCGCTTGGAAATAATACTTCATTCGTTCAATTTAAACAATAAGGCGTGTTGGTTCATCCAACACTACCAGACTATCTTCACCTTCGGCGACCAAGAACCCAAAGGACAAATGCTTGTGTTGTGTTAAAATGATTGATTGCCGTGAGGACAACCTTGGTTCAATTCCTGGGAGAGAGTGAATCGTCACCCAAGCTGCGTGCAATGAAATCACGATAAGAACACGATATTTGCTGGCTCGTAATCAAGAGGGCACGGGATTGATACAAGATATTTTTCAGTGATTCACATACAACTTTACACTGTATATCGAGTTCTGGTTACCATGTGTCTTGATCCGTTCATCTTATTTACCGCGTCGCTTTTCTGTCTCTCAAAGCTAATCGCGACTATAGGGATGGATGATTTACAGTTACTCACAATGTTGTTCGAAAGCAAAAATTACAGTAAGCCTTAGTACAATAGATATTCTCCCTACATGTAGTTATAACACACATGGTGATTTACAACCGTTTGTCCTCCATAAACTTTATTAGTAACAAAAAGACATACATTTTAGCACAAACATGCTACTTTGATGACACATTTCTGTTCGTACACTTCAATGAAAACAGAAAAAGAATCATAAAAATATTACAAAATGAGACAGTAGCCAGATGCATAACTTTTGGCCTTAATAACTGCTTGGCATCTTCTGTGCATAGAAGCGACCAAGGTCTTACAGATGTCTGGGCTGATTCCCTCCCACTCTAAAGCGACTGCCCTCTTCAGATGATCTTTTGACATGCACTCATGATTATGGACACGTTTCTTCAAAAATTTCCATAAATGATCAATCGGAATCAGATCTGAACTTTTAACTAGCGTTTCCAACTACTTTGGTACATTCAAAATCAACCAGTCCCTGTTGAGTTGAGCATATCCTGTTGTAATGTGAACACACGTGGCAACCCCATTTGCTGGAAACTCTTTTTCTTTCCACATTATTGATTGATTTCTTGTGCCACTTTTTGACTAATTTGCGAAGATTGGGATAAGTGATGATATGATGAACTTCATGAATTGACATTCAGAAACATCCATGACCAGACCTGGATTCGAACCCGGGACCCCTGGCGTCGCAGCGCTTCACGTTATTCTTCAGGATATTATTTCAGACATGTTTGTCCATGATTCCACCAATGACTTGCATTTTCCCAACTCCTGTAGTCGACATACAGGCACAGACCATAATGGATCCTCCACCATGTTTTACCGTAGGTGTTGTATTGGCAGCGTATTTGCCTTCCTCCACACACTGGTCATACCATCTGATTCGTGCAGATTTATTTGGCTTTAATCGCTCAATTACGTTGTCACAAAACTTCTGACTCTTACGTAAATGCTCTTTATCAAATCCGACGCTGTCGATTCGTTTGCCTTGTACGAACAACATTCTGAGTAACTGTGAACACTGATGTGACACTCATAAAGGAACATTCATGCGTAGACATGGACTAATCCGGGGCTACCGTTGGCGGCATCGTGAGGCCTTGTAATCAAGGGGTCCCGGGTTCGATACCCGGTGGAGGCACATGGCACAGTTGTTCGGATCCCACTTTAAACTGTAGGTCCAGTCCCGATTAGCCTTACTGTGCATAAAGTGGACTTAAAACACCAACTCAAATCAAACCAAACCAATCTCTGTAGAGGAGTGGTTAGCGATGTGAACTTTTAAGCCAAGTGACCCAGGTTCCAATTGTTTGCGAGGTACGAACGTTTCATTGTGTTTGCTCATCAATTTACCGTTTATCATCATCGTCGCGGCGAAAGAGACGAGAGAGGGTGAGAGATTAAACTAAGATATTCATTTGTTATCAAATGCATACAAACCAAGTACTTTAGATCAGTGGCGGCTCTATGGGTGTGCACTTCAGTCTCACGTCCAGAAGAACTGTCATATCACCCCTCTCATATACTCGCACCCGTTTTTCCGTACATAATGATGCTAAATGTATTGACAACACAAGTTTTGATCTCCTTTCACTGAAAATGAGGCTATGACAGAGTTATTTTTCATGATTTTTAACACTGATTTTTTACAAATTTGAAATATTTTGGAAATTATTCAGCCAATCACGAGAAGAGCGATGTTATTGTGCAATATATAATTCAGCATTCGATAACCTGACAAAATTACCCAAAACATATAAATATCGATCTACAGTATCAATACTATTGTCGACTTGCAAAATATTTCATAGAAACTTCATCCCCCGCTCCGCTGATATTAATGAACAAGGAAAATAATAATGGCGTACACCAAAGAAGCCGATTCAACCACCACATAGAAAACCAGTTTTTATCTATCTAGCTGTTGTATATTTGTAATAACAGACTGATCGAACCAAGCAAATCAAGCGAAATCAAAAGAATAATAAATCTTATAAAAAATTACAGTATTTACTCAGTCCACACTGCCCTATTTCGTACTTCAAAATTTCTCCTTCCCTTCCGCCGTATCCATATATTACTGTAGTTGGTACAGGCTTTGTAGCTAACTTCCCTCCAAAAATTCAACAACGTTAAAAACTAAGTCTCTGCTTTCGCTATGCGCAGTATCCTTGTTCATAGTGAAATCAAACACTTTGCACTGAATCAGGAACGACCTTTTGAAAGCACTAAATAATTTCGCAACACAGTAACAGGCACATCAGCTGACTGGTTGATGTATGTTCCCTCCGCGCGGGTTGATAATTCGGCTACTGCGCCAGAGAGACCGTTTATTTTGGCCAAGATGCACTAAGCAAAGGAAATATCAGGCATGTTTAAAACACCCGTCTCGCTTTCAGTTACCCTCCTCACCTTCCCCCCTTTTCTTCCACTATCATGCTCGGGACAGAATGAGAAGAATAATATACAATCGAAATGTTCCTTTTCTAAAAAAAAAACTAAAAAAAGAACTCATTTTGCAATGATGTGTGGGTTACCTCGACTACGTCACACGATCTGCAATGGAATGGGTTTGCAACAATACATTTACTGACACACCGACCGCTGCGTTCATGGATTTCCTAAATGATACAAAACCCAAGGCACGTGCGCCCAAGCTAGAAGACCTAATCAGCGTCCTCTATGCGACTGCTGCAACAGCGTCAGAGGGAACGAAACTCTGAGTGCGTGCTTCGGTCGACGCGGGTTGAAATCACTGATCGCACGCTTCTCCACCACCTCTCTTGGTGAAGCGGCGTGGGAACGCTTCATGTTTCGAAGGAGATATAGTTCAATAAATAAGTCTAATAATAATGATATGTATTACAGATTTATTCGTCTGACTATCATGCGAGAGACCCGGGTTCGATCCCCGGCGGAGGAGAACCGGGATTTTTTCCACCTGTTCAAGCGGCTCCGGCGTCCACCCAGCGTCGTACAAAGTGGGTACCTGGAGGAAACTCTAGGGGTTAAAGGCGGCCAGGGGCTGGTGCTGATCACATCATCCACATCTTCGATTGTGATAAAGAAAGTTGAATTTGAATTTAAATTTTTGGGTGTGACAGTACTTAAAGGCTATTTTGAACCTTTCACCTTATACAGGGTCCAGTCCCTTACCGTAACTAAAATAACATAACTGTAACGTCGTGTTGTAACTAAAACATTAATATATTCTGACTCATTACAAGCTGAGGCTGTAAAGGGCACTCAGCACACACAAGGACAAAAAACAGGACAACACACACAAAATTATACTGGCCATAGTGCCAGTCGCCAGAGCCTCGTTAGTCTTTAGTCCAGGGTGCACTACGTGGAAGTGAGGTTGACATTTGGGTGTACTACGTGGAAGGTCACCCCTTACACCCCTTGTAGGACTGCTGCAAGACATCGTATTGTTTTATCACTTCGTCCACGAATTCATAGTTCAGAGTTAGTTTGGTAGAAGAAATCGGATTAAAGAAGTCTAACACATGCTTTACGATTCTATCAAGAATATGGTGCTGGCAGCCAATGTACTGTGGCTGATCAAATCCTCTTGTGATGATTTCACTTTTTAATTTTTGAACAATTCCATTCACTCGTCCAGTATTTACTGCTGTTGTGTCACATACGATCATTTTGAAGTTCTTCCATGCATCAAATTCATTCAGCAAACTTTGCAGTGCATTAAAAATATCCTGCGATGACCTGCTTTCACATTTTACTATACCTAATTTCAATGCTCTAAGTGAACTCTTCCAAGATTACCACTTGATACTTGATTTGCAATTTGCTTACCGTCGAAATGAAGGCAGAATTGTTTCTCTTCTTGCAAATAGATTTTATTTTACGCCTTTGATCTTCTCCACTTCTTATAACAGCTCGCCAAACATCTGACTATGATGGTGTTGTAACACTGATTCCATCTTCGGCTTCGACTGGAGCACACTACAGCAGCTTTATTAATTGAAAGAGATTTTTTGTCACCAACTTAGCTGCATATGATGTTGAAAAACGCACGACTCGTTTTCTTTTGTCATTTTCATTTTCTCCTGATACATATGCTGTGTCAGAAAAATTTCATCACTACTTACTTCTCCTGATGATGCGTCGTCTACATCAGTGGCAAAGACAGCGTTTGGTTCAGATTGTGAAGCCGATTTTCGCACTCGCTTAGAAGGATGGATGGACGATTGTGGAGCAACTGTGCTTGTTACATATCCAATTTTACCTTGTGATTTAACTTGTAACTTGCATAGTTCTTTATCTTCTTGGCATACCAATGTCAATCTGTTTTCGTTATGTCAAATATATTTTCTATTTCAACTTGAAGTGAATCCTTTTTCCTCTTTCTATTTTTATCGTTCTCTTCAATCAATTTAACTACTTTTGACATAATTGCTTGTTTTGATAAAATTGGGAAGCTTAATTTTTCCCAGAGAACAGTAAGCTCACCAGTTATCATAGCCATTCTTTATTTCTTATCTTACGCTGTTTCCAGAAGTGTATGATAGCGACCAATAATGTCTTTCTTTCGAGGAAGTCGATTAAAAGAACTAAGTATTTCAATTATAGGTACATCTCGTCTTATTGTTGCATCAATAGCTACATTCTGCATCCACGATTCCGCATTTTTCTTAATCGCTTCACTTAATTTATAATATGCCATTATAATACTAATATTGAACTACGAAACCTGAAAATAGAGAAAATATACACAATTTGTCACTTAATAAATAATCATTTAATAATTACTACATTAATTTACTAATTATTACATTAATAATACCCTTTTCAAATGTTGTTTTTGGTATTTTTCGAAAGAGCCCCAAAAATAGTTCTTCTTGATAATGTAGGGTTATAAAAATATTAAATTTATTGTGATGCTCTTTCCGAAGAATCCTCGCTGCTTGAAACCACCAACAGTCACACACACTATATAATTAGCATAATCTGTAACTACATACAGATACTAATTTTAAATAATGTTTTACTAAACATATAAACACATCTTATTAGTCATTTTATCGTGAGCGATATTATAAAGATCTACTTTTTTAGTAGCTGCAGGCTACAGTACCGTACATACAGTTCTTGTGACACACACGGAAATTGAAACGGGTTGGTGCGGGAAGTTTTTTTAAGAGCCACCTGTAATCAGGTCACAAAAGCTCATCATTTGCGACCACAGGAGCTACAAAATTTTGCAAAAATTTTTTTAGTCATAACCCTAGTGTGCACGTGCGAATAGGCAGAATCCGCTACTGCTTTACTTGATCACATCATGACACTATTTCCTGAGTTATAACTCGGACTATTTGGACTAAAGATGGAGTGAATAGAAAGCGTTCGATGTAAATTTCCATTTTGAAATCCGTTCGCCGTTTAACATATACGTTCCATTCAGTCACAGTTTTATGCATGGCCGTAACAAAGAACATTTTCCAAGGAGGAAGGTGTTGTAAAATCGAGAAATTGTATCTTCAAGTGGGATATATTTTCGCAGACCTTTTCTTTCTATAAAGAACTGAAAATTTTTAACATGATAGACTTTTATAGTTTTCAACATATTTATTAAAATGCAAAGTCATAAAGTCACTAATTAACAAAATATGTCTTTAATTGACTGATTTGCTTTATTTTACTTCGCTTTTTGTGCCTGCGAAGATGGGGATGAGTGATGATATGGTGAAATTGATGAATGGACACTCACAAACATCCATGCCCAGGCCGGGATTCGAATCCGGGACCCCTGACGTCGTAGTGCGATGTGCTAACCACTCCGCTACGGGGTCCGGCAAAATGTTTTTATGTTATTAAGACTAAGAAAATCTTCACAGTTTTGTCATGTTCCTTCTTCCCTGTTTTCTGCTTTACTTTTAGTAACCACAGCTTAGTGACGTTCCTGCAAAACATGGCTTGATATATTTTTACGGATCAAAATATAAATATAAAACAATGTACGTTGATGTGTTTTTCAAACTAAATTCGAATCCCTATCTATAAATGTTCATTGTGAATTTTCCACTCTATAGGAGCAAACATATTTTACACCTAAAAAGCAGAAACACCGTTCCTTTCTGGAATATTATAGGAAGTTCGTCATCAGAAGAAATAAAGGGGGAGAGAAAGGATGAGCAATAAAAGAAGCAAGATACAGAGGATTAGAGAGAAAGGGAAGGAACAGAAGGAAAAGGAAAGAGAAGTAAAGAAACGAGACTGAGAGATGGAAAAAGGGAAATACGAAACAGGAGAGAGAAAGAGAGGAAAACAAACAAGGAAGAAAAGTAAAGAAACGAGGCTGAGAGATGGGAAAGGGAAAATAAAGAAGCAGGATAGAGAAAGGAAAAAAGAAACAGGAAAGAGAAGTAAAGAAACAAGACTAAAAGGTGGGGAAAAGCGAAATAAGAACCAGGAGAGAGAAAGAGAGGAAAATAATGATAGAAGAGGAGTAAAGAAAGGAGACTGAGAGAAAGCTAAAAGGGAAATAAGAACCAGGAGAGAGAAAGAAAGGAAAAGAAACAAGAAAGAGAGAAAGAGAAGTAAAGAAATGAGACTGAGAGATGGCGAAAAGGGAAATAAGAACCAGGAGAGAGAGAAAGAGAGCAAAATAAGGATAGAAAGAGGATTAACGAAAGGAGACTGAGAGAATGGGAAAAGGGAAATAAGAGCTGAGAGAGAAAGAAAAAAGGAAACAAGAAAGAGAGAAATATAAGTAATTAGACGAGACTGAGAAATGGGGAGAAGGGAAATATGAAGCAGGAGAGAGAAAGTGAAAAAGAGAAGCTAGAAAGTTAGAAAGAGAAGTAAAGAAACGAGACTGAGAGAAGGGGAAAAGGAAAATAAAGATGCAGGAGAAGCAAAGAGAGAAAAGAAAACAAGAAAGATAGAAAGGGAAGTAAATAAACGAGACTAGAGAAGGGGAAGAGGAAAATAAAGAAGCAGGAGAGGCAAAGAGAGAAAGATAAACAAGAAAGATAGAAAGAGAAGTAAAGAATGGAGAGTGAGAGAAGGGGAAAAGGAAAATAAAGATGCAGGAGAGGTAAAGAGAGAAAGACAAGAAGGAGAGAATGAGAAGAAGAGAAATACAGAAACTAGATAGAAAAATGTGGAGAGAGAGGGGGTAGAGGAAATGACACAAACAGCACAAAATAATGAAGAAAGGATCAAGGAAAGAGGAAGGAAGCACAGATAAAGAGAAACTTGATCGAGAGATGATACTTAAACCTAGAAAGAGGATGCAGGAAAAATAATAATAGATCAGAGAAGCAAATGACAGGGATAAGGGAAGAATAAGCAGTAAAGTTGTTACCTATTCCAGGACAGGTCGCCCATGGTAATACGGAGAAGATGAGATTGGATAACTTTTAATATATAATCATATATTTAATATCAGGGCTGAGTCGAAGTCACTTTGAACCGATACCAATCCCGATACTCGAAAATTGTAACAATATAAAGATGTTTCAAATATTGATCAATATTAGTGGCTAAATATTATACTCCAATTATATGCACCAATTTACCAATTCCTTTAAAATATTCAAGAATTACATCATATTATTACAATACATGTAATGTAATCAGAAAATCTAGTATTTTTATCGAAAAATTAGTGCAAAATAAAAAGGAGTTTTGAATGTTGTATAATTTTCAGGATGATTATACCCATCGAAAGTGTCGTGCATCATTTTTGAGGGCCCTATGAAGGACGAAAATGTCGCAAAGTATCGGCTATTATGGGTAGATGAATTTCAACTGATACTTTCCGATACCGATACCACTAGTATCGCCGATACCGATACATCGCCATCGGTATTGACTGAGCCCTATGTAATATACAATAGTGTCACGTACTTTAAATAAGAAGTAATTCAGTAAGAACTGCATAAAACGTGTTCTATATCCTACGATGTATCTGTCATTGCATAACATATTTCGCTGACTGTTTTTCGCAAACACCAAGAAAATGTTTTTTGCAACATTCAGAAATCTTGTCGACGCTAATGAATGTCTCCTTGCTATACAAACAAAACTGTAACTCCCGTGAAAAGATTTCTACATCATCAGCACCTCATCACCCAGACAATATTCATTTTCGTAAATCGTTTCTGAGAATTTTGATCGTGTTTGTTTCTGTAAGAAGTTTTTTTTTAATGAAAAATCAAGTTGCCATGACAACCAAATATCATAACTTGATTACTGTAACGGTCGTTTTGTTGCCTCTGAAAACACACGGTCCAACTTCACATGCTTAAAGCTGATTTATAACATCGTCAATTTTTTTTTAGATAATACAAAATAAAAACTTTGCTTTCGTTTACTTCTATGAAACTATACTATGTGTTAAAAAATATTATCACACGAAGCTCAATTATACGCATATAAAACTCGAAATAAACGCATTGAAAAACTATATTTCACCAGACTGACGTTAGTTCAATAAGGAACCGAACAGATGTCAGTCAAAATATCCAAACATATGCCAAATTGTTTGGAAGCAGAATAGTGCACGACTAGGGTCAAAAACAAATTGATAATATATATTCAAAAATTATGTAATTGTCTTCATGAATTATATTATTTGTGTTGTAATGAAGAAAGTGAAATTATTAAATTCTACAAATATATCACTTTCAAGGAGTAGCAAAATTGGAATAACAAATTTACGTTTCTTTTTCATTACATATAACGTGTTGTAAGTGTTTTCTAAATTGACTTTATGCACAGATAGGCTAATTGGGAATGGATCTAGAGTTTAAAGTGGGATCCTTACCTTGCAAAATAAATCAATTCAGAATGCACGATCATCCGTTGTGAAGAACAATGTAGCCAACACAATTTATTTTGCCTTATGGAAGGAATCCCACGTTGCGTACGTTATGGTCAATTGACTGTTATTTTCTCTCACCTGTATGAGAACGGCTACAAATGCTCCATGGGAAGGAAACGTGACGTCAGAGGTTGCAACGCAAATGTCCCCCTTTTGTTTTACACTAGCCATAACCATGCAGGCGATGCACCTTTCTTCCACACAATAGACTGTTCCTCATTCTTTTCGAAATCTTCCTTCACCTTTTTGCATTCGACCTTCAATTCCTGTTATGAAAGTTGGTCGAATGCTGAAAAAAGCAAAAGTTTGATCACGACCAGGTTTAAAAGTTAGCGAAGGCGCTGTGGATTCAGGGGTCCTAGATTCAATTCTCGGATAAGGTACCTATCCTCATTGTAAATGAGCACTACCTTAAGAATCGTCCTGGTACTTACTAGATGAGAACAAAACATCTACCCACTCAACTCCTAACACTTTCTCAGTCACTGACGTACTGAAACACACACTACAAACCTAAGAAAACGACCACAAAACAAGTATCATAATAAGAAACTTTGTAAACCGAGTTTGTTCTGGACTACCAAACAAGCCCGGTACCAGATCATGTGGATTACATTGTAACTTGCAGGAATGTATTTCCATGTATTCTTTGCACCAAATAAAGACGTTCTGGTCTTTTTAGGTACCAGAACATAAGCGCATACCCTCGAATGCATGCGGGTGTAGGTGGTCATCTTCCGGGTATTCCCCCCTTTTCTGTCCATTCATCCATGTCATCACTCATCCCCGTCTTCCCAAATTAGCCAAAAGTGGCACAAAAAGCGAAGTAAAATAAAGCAAATCAATCAATCAATTAATATGTAAGACATGCCAAAAGGATGATTATCTAATAGTTTACAGATTTATTTATTTATTTATTTATTTACATATTTTTTACTGTAACACACAGAACCCAGAACCCAGAATGTATCACAATTGGATCAAATACTCCATGTATTGCCTAATCCATGGAGTAGCACATGAAAATTCATAAATTCTATATGCTGAACTTTCTGCAGCTCTAAATTCACAGAGAAATGCGTCAAAGGGTGTTTCTTCAGCTGCTGTTCCGTTTGATGAGGTGTAAAGTTAAAGTTTGGCGTTCAACAATTACTGCGTAATACAGTGAAGGCGTTAGAAAAAGTGAATAGAGGAAGTGGGAATAGTTTCATGGTGTTGGGGGCAGGTGCATTTCGTATCATACAAGAATGACTATTTTGGCTCAAAAAGTTTTTACTTGTCTACTTTTTCTTTGCAAAGGGGCAGGCTGGTCGACTAGGGGGCGATTTTTTCCCCTGACCTCTTCTGGTGCGCCACTTGCGTAATGATTATTCAATTTTACTCAAGGAATACAAGAACAGAAAAATTAAAATAAAAAAATTCTGATATAATTATAGGATATGGGTTAAAACAGTTCAACATTAATTTCAACTTAATGTCAAAGTGATGTCAAGAATTTTTAAAATAGCATTGCAGTTATAAAAAAAAATAAGAAAGGAAGGTGTTTGTATTGTAGTAGATTCATGTTTCTTTTGTACTTGAGTTAATCACCACGATGGGGATGAATTGATAAAGCCGATGCTTTGCCCAACTCAGGATTCGAACCTATCACCGCAGGCTTTGTAGTGTGCACTAGAGAGTAAGGATGAGTGACGAATAAATAGTGACTTAGTAAATGGAGATTAGTGTTATTCGTCCCACGTTTGATATGACAGTGTGAAAGGGAAAGTAGTTCGTCGTGTGATTTGAACCTGAAACCCACAGTTCGTTTCTTATAATGGAGTATTCACATTACATCCCGATTAAATACTTTCAATGGAGTTTCCTTTAGTCAAGTGATGTCTACGCCCAGTTGTCTGACATATTAAAACTGCTGTAAGGAAGCATTTCAATAAATGTCTATCCCATCAGCGTAAAGCGCGCCATTCTTTTGTTCGTGATTTCCTGCTAAATAAACACGTGCTCGCACAACCGCAATCCCGCAACAATCCTGTCCACGGTCTCTCGCCTGATAGCACAACAATGCGATTGTTCAATGACACTCGATGCTTACAACATTTTCTTCCCTATTTTCCAAGGGACAAAGGAGCATGAATACTCACACAATAAGATGCGGTATCGCCGAACGATTTGATTGATATATACGGGTCATGGTAGCCCTTTGCAACTCAACGGGTAGTGAAAAAAGGCGGGAAAACGGCCATTTTGCGTTGATTGGCCCTATTGGCATTTGCAGAGAGAAAGATAAACAGTAGATGAAAAGAGGTCAAAGAAGGATCAAATTGTGAAAGAGGACGTCCCGAGTTCTTCATTAAGACATTTTGGGTAGAGAAAACGTGTGTGGTAGGTACATAATTGGCACGTGTTTTGACTACAACAAAAATGGCTCCCATTGGCGGGAACCTTTTTAATGGCTCGTGCTCCATTGGCGAAAAACCAAATGGGAACGCGATACAATTTCGCTTTTTCCTCGCCTTGCATTTCTTTTATTTCCTCATTTTTTGCATATATCCCGTTCACAATGAATTCTATTGTTTCACAATTATGAATTCTTCGTCTTGCGAGGAACGTGCGCGCGCGCGCACACATACACCATTCACAGGCTCTTCAGCACACAACGGTTACCCCCCTCTCGGGAGCGTATCGTGTTTGTAAGAGCTTTTCCCAAGTCGCTCCCAACGAAAGGAGGTCACCGCTCATCCCCATAGTGGCGGCGGGGAGTTTGGATGTCGTATATAAATACAGCCAACCGCTCGGAGTTTTTAGTCATTGGACCTTCAATTCTGTGGTGACACCGACATCTCAAAAGGCTTTGCTATCGTCGACATGAAGCTGGTGGGTACTTTTTATATGTGCTGCATGTTCACATTGCAAAAGTTTCTGTACTGGTGTGTGTAAGTGACGTTTCTTCTTTTACACTTTGCCATTACAAAATGGACTTCATAGTGTATATTACTTGCTCGGAAATCACGCTACCACCTCTTGAATTTAGAACGATCTTGAATAATACGAAAAACATCTTCCTAACAAGAAGATATCCATCAAAATCTTATGTTTTTATTATATGTTTTGAAAAAGTACCATCTTTACTGTTAGTAAACATGGCCTTTGAAATTCCATGCGAATGTTTTCATATCACATGATTCTTCTAACCATGTTGCGATATATGTGAGGGCCCGAAGCTGTCCCTCCCTCTAAATACAACTTTCAGGCAAATATATGACGGACATTTTAAATATCCAAAATTTAAAATTTTGTCATTCAAAATGATATTTTCTCAAGTGGAGGCCCGGGGCTGTAGCCCCATAACCCCCTTCTATGTCTGTGCCTGATTGCCACTTCACATTTTATTTTCAAGATAGTCGTTACTACAAATTAAGAAGTATTTGACCACTATTCTGAATTGTTGAACTTCATAGATGTACGTTATCAATGAATACTATAGAGAGTACATAAGCTTGAGTGAATTTTTTGAAAATTTTAAAATTATTGCCCATAGGTGGCCTAAGGGCTGCAAATTTCTGTTTAGAGAAATACTTGCTTGTAAACATTGTTCTTTATTATCTACTTGCTTCATGTTATTGCAGTTAAGACATCTACTTAGTAAAACTGTCAGAATTTATCACAAAAATAGTTGTTAAGCTGCCACTGTTTACTAAAACTTTATATTAGCTAATCGTTGTTATTTACGAATGTCTCAAATATTACCAACAATGCAGTTGTAATTGAGTATCTCAAATACTATTCTTACAGGGTTTTTCATTATTTTTGAAAAACAACACCGATATAAAGCATTTCAGAAAGAAAATCAATAAATTTAAGTAACAGAAAAATGGGTTTATGGCGGCAAGAAATTCACAACGGTTTTTCCAGAATGATGAGGGAAATTTGAATATTGTAAACTTTAGAACACTAGTATCAAAAATGAAAACTTCTTTAGATGAATGTATAACGTAATGAAAGCCTTATTGATTTCGAATGAGATTCCAGTGCAACTTTCATAAACGTATTCATAGGCTTAACTTGGCGGGGGTTACTAAATTTAAAGTTAAAGATAAATTTCTTAACTTCCTGCTACCTCAGGAGCAAAGTATTGAATAATATTTTTTTGGGATTGCGCAAATGTAAGCTATTTAGCAAAATAGTTCCCTAAGTTAAGTCCCTAGTTTGATTCTGCTCCTCAAATTTAAGTATCAAATTTGGTTTTGCCCCTCAAAGTTAAGTCCTAAGTTTGCTTCTGCCCCCCAAAGTTCACTCCCAAGTTTGATTCTGGCCCCCAAGTTAAGTCCTAAGTTTTATTATGCCCCCCAAAGTTAAGTCTGAAGTTTTATTCTGCAACAAAAGTTAAGTCCCAAATTTGATTCTACCCCCCCCCCCCAAGTTAAGTTTCAAGTTTGATTCTGTTCCTCCAAATTAAGTCCCTAAGTTTGATTCTACCCTACCAAGTTAAGATTCTGCCTTCCAAAGTTAAGTCTCAAGTTTGATTCTGCAACAAAAGTTAAGTTTTAAGTTCGATTCTGCCCCTCCAAATTAAGTCCTAAGTTTGATTCTGCCCACAAAGTTAAGTCCCAAGTTTGATTCTGCCACTACCCTCGAAGTTAGGCTCATGAACGTAGTATAACCGCTCCGGTGTAGCCTTGTCGAATAAAATGGGCAATAAGCTACACACAAACTGTACATTCTACAAGTAAAAAATGTTTCTTCTTCAGTTGTGACGTTCAGTTCTGGTGTGTGCCTTTTGATCCACTTCCTTTGTACAAACAAAAACTGACAAGAATTGTTCGCATAAGGAAAGATAAGGCGAATAAATTACGTTTTCGTGGGTTCCCCGAACTAATGACATCACGTCCCGGAACTTGCGATGGCATCGGCAATTGACCAAAAGGTTGCCATCATGAATCGATAACAGATACTGGCGCTGAATGCCAGGCCGTTCACAAAGGAGGATCGTGACGTTGTTGGCTGGATTACCAATTGGATGATTCGCTCGCCATGACAACAATGTCGCTTGGGAATCGAGTGTATACAGAAAATAGAATACCAATTGATACAAATCTCTAAAAACACAACACACTGAGTGGAACTTGAATTGCAACCACTGTTTTCTTCTGTGTTTTGTTATGTATTTATACTCGTTTGCATAAGACCATCTTATGCCTCCCCGATGGCGCAGTGTTAGCGACGTCGCCTTGTAATCAAGGAGCCCCGGGTTCGATACCCGGTGGAGGCACAAGTGGTTCGGATCCCACTTTAAACCGTAGGTCCAGTCCCGATTAGCCTTACTGTGCATAAAGTGGACTTAAAACACTAACTCAATCAATAAGACCATTCTGAGACGGGGGCGTAACCATGATCGAGTGGGCCCAACTTGTGATTTAAAAAAGGTTAGTTTGTTCGAAAAGTGTTATGGGAAAACAATATTGAGATAAAAACCTATCAATATACAGTCACCGGACATAACAATGTGCGTTGCCTAACTGTAAGGCGATAAGTGCATTTTAATAGTAACTTTTCAATCGCAATTTCTACCACGCCGTAAAGTTAGGCAACACACTTCACTCCTTGCAGGAAATCTAATATATTGAGGATCTATGTGTCCTATTTGTACTGCCGGTGAGTATAACGGTCTCTATACATATTAACTGTCATGAAATTCATAACACACTACTTTCTGCCACAATGCTATGGAAAACATTAAACTTATATAACAGAAAACTTAAATTTTTGACATATCCTTTCCGGAAAATGGGCCAAATATGGTGAAGCAGAGAGACTGAAAAATCACAATCTACTATTACTCGCCGACTCATTGTTGTTATGTATATGCGTTCTGTGTATATACCGGGTGGTCCAAAAGTTCCGGAACGGTCACATATCGTGAGAAATACACATCGAATCGGAAACAAAAAAATACGTCTTGAATAAGTGAAAGAAAGCTATTCAATGATATCACACTTGATTCACCACCCCCCGCCTCCTGGGGGGTGAGGCGGAGGGTAACTGTGAAATTTTAAATGGAAACCCCCATTTTGTATTGTAGAATCGGAAAGAAAACCTAATTGAGCTAGAATGAACGTCAAGACCTTTCAATAGAGTATATGGAAAGGGGGGATCTACGATCACATGCAGATTCCGAATCTGCAATTGCTTTCATTCTAGCTCAATTAGGGGCAGAGATACGTCCCTTCGATTTTTTTTTTATTATTATTTTTGGCGAAAATTCCTAATTCCTGATCTCCGTTCCTAAGTGAGCTAGGAGGATGGTTGGTAGCTCGTTGGACTAGGAATGAAGTTCTCTTTCCGATTCTACAATACATAATGGGGGTTTCCATTTAAAATTTCACAGTTGCCCCCCGCCTCACCCCCAGGGGGTGGGGGTGGTGAATCAAGTGTGATATCATTGAATAGCTTTCTTTCACTTATTAAACACGTATTTTTTTCGTTTTCCGATTCGATGTGTATTTCTCACGATATGTGACCGTTCCGGAACTTTTGGACCACCCGGTATAAAAGTAGTACTTCGCACAACAAATTCAAGATCATCATGCAAAGTAACTTTATATAATCTTGACACAATGTTACTTTACCTGTTTGAGATTTACTTACATTTGTAATTACAGAACAAACACAAGGATTGGAAGATTACTTAACGTTGTTTCAGTGTTCCCGATTTCTCTTTATATTAACACATAATTATTTGAGCTAGTGCATAATACAGTACACACTCTATTACCAAGCAATTGAAGACGAGCTATAAATGTTAGTCCATTTGATTATTTTCACGAAGGCTATTTAGAACATTCTGTTCCGGTTATGTAGCGATTGTCATGAGTAGAGTGCTGATCAATATGCACTAAAAAAGTGGAAAATATGCATGCATGTATGCACTAAAAACAAGTAAAATATGCACTCAAATATGCAAATTATGCACTAAAGGAAAAATATAGGCACAAAAAAATCCTCGAAATACATTTATTTTTTAAGTACTACACACACATAGTGACCATTGAAGTTAAAGACGAAGTAACAACAGCTTCCATGTCAAGTAAGGTTGCAAAATCTTGTATTACATTGAATTTACTATTTCCAGTTGTTAAACACAATATAACGAAAATCGTTAAGTAGTTTTGAATTTATGTAAATTGTAGTGCACTACAACTTATCTCTCTAAATTGCTTATAGTGATTTTTTTCCGTTTATCAGCTAGTAGGCTATATCCTTGTATGAAGAAAAGGTGCGCTCCACACTACAACTTGTCACTGGACAATATTTCAATGCAGCTATGTCCTCTGGCGTGAGATCTTGTAATAGTTCTGTTAATTCACCTTGTAGCACAGCTTTCACTCTCCTATAATCCATTATTTCAGTAAAACAATCTTCGATGATTTTTCCTTCGGCATCTTCACACAATGCAAACTACACTAATTCAACGGAGTACAGACTGTTTACGAGCAAAAATCTCCGTTGCCTTATATAGCCCAAGGACGAAGGCCGGGGAGGGGATGCACGTGTTCTCTGTGTCATTGCCAGGTATGCGCGAGGGACGGGGGGGGGGGGGACTGCAGCGCATAAACAGGGTTTTCGAACACCTGTGCTTGAAAATTTTACTCTCAGAAACACTCCACAGACGAAACATTAACCAAGTAAACAAATATATTTTAAAAAAAAAACTATCATTTAATGATTTTTTCACGTAATATGCATTTATATGCGCTTACGCAGTAAATATGCACGAACACCTTAAATATGCATTTATATGCACTTTAAACCCCCCCCCATGGGTCAAAGAAAGCTGCAAAGTACTAATGCTGGTTCCACATAATTAACTAGTACATGTGTGTGAGCGCTAATATTTATGCTTTTGAACGTGTTGTCATCTGGTTTTGTCATGTATGTTCAGTGTGTAAACTAAAGTTTCTGTTTTGAGGAAGAGGGGTGACATGCTGGATTTGGGTATGACAGGTAAATAATGTATTTACAATGCACATGCACTCTTGTTTGCGGAGAGATAAATGTGAATTACTATTTATATTATTATTAACGAAAAAATAATATAAAAATAACCTAAACTTCTATGCGCAAGTATATTTCTCGAAGATTATTGTTTCAGCCGTGACTCCACATAAATTTTAATTCACTAATTGCTGTTGATTTTGCTTGATAGTGATTTCTTCCCATTCAACAACAATATAGGTTTTTTGTGCGGCCAATATTTACATTAAATTCACTTTTTTCTGAAAATACTTTATCAATTATTTTATTCCTCTGCTAGTCGGTAGGGGGGTCTGACTGCCACGCGGAAGACCCGGGCTCGATTCCCGAGCTGAATGACCTAAAGTGGAAATTTTTCCGGCCTCGTTGCCGTATAATGCGGCTCTTGGACTCACCCCACCTCAAAACAATTGATATCTGTGGGCAATCCTGGTAGGTAAGGGCAGTCGGAGCGTGGTGCTGATCATATCACTTCCAAAATGGCCGAGATAGAGAATGTGTGGAACCCTACCATCCATCCCCTAAATATGCCATCATGGCATGGTGGTATATGCACCTTTTTACCACTTCCAAGATGCCGTGAAAAATTTAAAGAAGAAGATTTGGAACGATACAGATTTCCAATTCACGAGCTCATGAAAGAAAAGTGTTAATACTTTTTTTTCAAACAATAATAAATGCTCAAATTTTGTGTACTTTCAGTTTCATATCTGACAAATACGTTTTCAAGTTGTATAGCAAGAAACAAGTCTGGCTTTATTAAAAAAGAAGATTAAAAATTGAAATCTGTTGTGAGGTGGCAGAGATGAAAAATTACATTTGTTGCCATGGATACATGTTTCACTTGCTGGCACCATCCGTCCCGATTTTTCTCCACTTTTTCTGTGACGCTATTAACCTAAACGCCTCGCCATGAAATGAGGCGGGTTGCAGAAATTCGCGCTGTTGCCACGTCAGAGCACAAACCCGTGTGTTAGGAGGTTTAAGAGAATGAAAGATCTCGTTGTAGAGTTGGTCTTCGTAATCCATGTGATACAAACTGACAGAATTTGTTCGAAAGGTCAGGGATGACACAAAAGTGCCCCGGAGAGAGGTTGGTCTGACGCTCGGACTGGCAACGCAGCACGGTTGACGGTGCCACACAGTGGTCTGCAACCAGCGACTTTTGTCCCGCTCTCACTTTGCTTTTCCCACATGTGGCACCGGCGCAATTCTGCACAGCCGCCAATTTTCATGGCCGTGCGTTTAGAGTGGGAAAATGCAGCGTAAAGTAAATGATAATGACTATATATACAAAGTATGGTGAACGATCTTATTTTTCGATGTAACTGTTATTGAGCTAAAGCATGTCAGCTGAAAACACCATAGAAAATAATTTATGATAGTTTATAATGTGGACGTTCTTATAATATAGTTCTACAAATCATTAAAATTTCATTTCAGTTGTGATATTAATTACTTGAATGAACAGTTTGTCATCTTAATATCTGCCCAAAGTATCAGATCAAATTTACGCAAAATCCCTCTGTCATTCCGAGTAGCATTATTCTTCATTCTGATATTTTCCAAATAATTTCCTCACAATAAGAACTACATTAAAACGGTCTTGTAGACATTGTCAATAAAAATAATTATTGTAATCCAAGTAAAGAAACCATATTTTGGATGTCAAATCGCAAGCAGAGCCATCTGGTTTAATTCACTGATATGAACAAATATGGTAGAAATACCTACGCATGTTTCCTAATACCAGCTCAACATAAATAATTATGAAAATTCTATTTCATTGATGAGATAACAGGGGAACTTTACTTTCAGTATGTATTGCTATCATTATTGTTTATTACATTCTCATTGTTGTGAAGAACATGCACCTTTCGTACAAAATTTGTATAGCAAAGGTCTGAATTTGCACCCGTACATCATAAAAGGAAAATTTGGTAATTCCAAATTTTGCCGAAAGATGGCACTGTATACTGCAAACGATTCGCATCTAAAAAGAAAATGCAAGAATTAAAGAAAAAATTCGCGTTGTAAGGCAAAATGAAATGAAAAATCGTGATAATTTTCAAAGCAATTTTGCCTTTAGCAAATATGTATAGACATATAATAGCCAAAATATGTTATGACGCTTCCATGTTTCTTATTTTACGTCTGTTTCCTGATACCATTGGTTAATTATTATGACCAATGGATGAGCAATAATCAGATGAAATTGACGAATGGACATTCGGCAGGGACTCGAATTGGGGAATTTATGCTGGCGAGATCGAAAATCTGCCACCGCGGAATTTCCGTGCGCGAATATTCCAGGTTCTTAAAAAATGAGACACTTGAAATACTCGCTTCTCTGCATGTACTAACCTAACTCCTTGTCGATTTTAATCAATCATTTTCTTCTGAAATTCACTCATCACCGTGAAGTTAGGCAACGCACATAACGAGCATTTAGAGATCTGAGTGTTTGGCTTTTATTAAGGGTGACGCATACAGTTGAAGTCCTGATTCGAACGTCACTTTACTCCAACGAAAGTTCCAAAAGATCGGTTTCCCTTTGACAACCACATGTCAAGTTCACGTTAAGCCCTGTCTATCCTGCCCTCAAACCTTTCCCACCAATAGCGTCCGTTGTAGGAACTGACAGTACTTGTCAAGTCCACGTGACATAAATGCGATGTTGCCAATTAATTCTATAGAGATTTCATAACGTGAGGTGGCGGTTATCTTTGCTACGTTGTGTTATTTTGTTGTGCTATTTTTTGTTTACAATGCGCAGACCTTGGGGTGTAACCTCGTCGAAGTTCGTGTTGAATGTCTAAACACTGCAGGTAAAATTTACAACAGCGCTTCTCGAGCTGTCAAAGATGCCGAACTGGCGTTCGAATCAGAACTTCAACTATACAAGGTGTCCCACACGTTTCAGGATACCAATTTGGCGTTAGTCGATGGCCTTGTAGATTAAAGTAATTTGCAGTGTTCTTCCCACTTACCAGCTTATTATTTATTATTGTTATTTACGCGTGAAGTACACGAAAGTTTCCCAAGCCAAATTGTGCATGCATGCTTTAGATCCCTTGGAGGACAAGGCTAATATGATGACGTTTTCCTCTCACACATAAAACAAAAGAATACAGAGTTCAAGATAAATTCAATGCCCTATTTCATACACAGTGTATCTTGTTTCCGAATAGGTAATGTCCTTGTTCCATTAAGATTCAATCAAGGTTGGAAGTAAGCGCATGTGTTATTACTCGAGTTCGATTCGAAACAGCAACACCACCATTATGACTCAACAGCCAATGAAGAGCCAAGCAGCTTTCCAATGGGTTGCAATTACATGTTAGCGCAACAAGTCCCATCGCCACTGTTATCTGGCTTTCGAGACAGGAGTACGCAACAATTGCTTTGAAGAAGTGTTCTCATTATGTTGGGTCTACACCTAAATATTAATAGCTCCCACTGGGAATCGTACCCGGACCAGTCACACCAAAGCCGAGAACCCTAACCATTTTGCCACGTTGGGCTCAGACAACAACTTATTATCGTAAGGATCACTATGAAGAGTCTGTATCAAAATTTCCACTTAAAGGAGAAGAGACTTTTCACCTGATTTCCATGCCTTCTCGACCATACCACCATCATCATCATCACCATCTCTTATATGGGGGATTGGTGATAGGACTAACGTTTCCTTGACTCCAGTCGGCTTTGTTGATTGTAGTGGTGATTCTGGTTGCAGCGGACATCTGTAAATGTAGCTTGATTCAGGTCGTTGTTGCTGGCCCTGAAAAGGGTCAACTTTGTGGTTCTAAAAAGGGCTGACATTGTTAGTGATCCTTACAAGGGCCGAATTTTACTGTTAGGATCTGACAAACTCAATTCTACTGCTTCAAGAGCTGGGTGGTGTTTGTGTGCAATCTCCTTCCGGGGTTTGTCGATGCTGTAGTCTCGACCATAATAATATCGACTAGCATAATAACACAGAAGGATCTGACAAACTCAATTCTACTGCTTCAGGAGCTGGGTGGTGTTTGTGTGCAATCTCCTTCCGGGGTTTGTCGATGCTCTGGTCCTATATCAAAAGTAAAAAGTCCCATCAAAACTGCGAAGCTATTAAAGTCGGCGCAGACATATTAACAGACGAAAATGACATCGCGGATGCCTTTGCAATTTACTTTCATTCTGTGTACGCAGCCGAAAGAGCTAAATATGACGTAAATAATCTGAAAATAAAAATTGCTAACGAACAACTTGATATTTTCACTTTGCGCAACATCCGCGTAAGCGAAGTAGAAGCTGCCATCAAGAATTTGAAATCCAAATCAACGACCGGCCCTGACAACATACCACCATATATAGTTAAAGGATGTTGCGATATTTTAAAATATCCCTTGCTGCAAATTTTTAACCTTTCCCTCGATACCAATACTTTTCCTTCAAGATGGAAAACATCGTCCCTCTGTCCTATCCCCAAGTCTCACCAAAGATCAAGCCTAGAAAATTATAGACCGATAGCAATCCTGTCTAGTCTTGCTAAAATATTTGAACAAATTATTTACAAGAGGATGTTAGCACACGTCAATCCAGTTATCTCTCCTTATCAGCATAGATTTACTCCAAAGAGGTCTACCGTAACAAACTTAGCTAACTTTACCCATTACGCATGCAATGTACTAGATAACACAGGACAAGTCGATGCAATATACACCGATTTTACTAAGGCATTTGACAAAATTGATCATGATATATTACTACAGAAAATTGCTTCATTCAATATTTCACTTAATACTTTAAATGTCTTTGCTTCATATTTAGCCGATCGAACGCAAACTGTAATATACAGGAAAATCAAAAGTCGCCCCTTCACACCATATTCTGGTGTTCCCCAAGGGTCCAATCTTGGACCGCTTTTGTTTTTATTACTTATCAACGACTTACCCAATTGCATACAAAATTCTAAAAAGTTGCTTTTCGCCGACGATCTTAAGCTTTTCCACGAAATAACTACCTCTGAAGACTGTTTAAAACTGCAGGAAGATGTAGACAGAGTGATCTCTTGGTGTGAAAGTAACAAGTTGGATCTTAACCAAACAAAATGCAGCGTAGTCACTTACACAAAACGCAAAGCATCTTGTGTGTTTCCATACCGTATTAAAAATGTACAAATCACGCGCAAAAATGAAATTAAAGATCTCGGAGTGACCTTCGACACCAAGCTCAAATTTAATAAGCATATTGAAACTGTTACTAACGACGCTTTCAGAAACTTAGGTTTTATAATCCGATCAAGCCACGACTTCACGAAAATAGAACCAGTGAAAATACTTTACTATTCCCTCGTACGGTCAAAACTAGAATATGCGTCAGTAATCTGGAATCCCACTCAAATAAATTTAATTCATAGACTAGAACGTATTCAGTCCAAGTTTCTTAGATATCTCAAATTCAAAGCCTGTGGAGAATATCCAGGTTTCGATTCATACGATAATCTAGTCTCAGAGACCAACTTCAACAAACTAGCACTCCGACGACAAGTAAATGACCTGCTCTTTCTGTATAAAGTAATTAACGGTATAATAGACGATTCCAACTTATTATCAGCCGTATCATTTAATGTTCCCAGTTCCAAGACACGTCCCAAGCACAAAATCTTTCATTGCCAGAGAGCGAAAACGTCAATTCTTTCTACCTCTCCGGTGTGGAGAGCGTGCAACTCTTTCAACACAGTTTCATGTGTAAATAACACAATCGATATTTTTGCAATGAGTTTATACAATTTAAAAAATAGTATTACTGGAACGCTGAATTTATTGTAGTAATATTATGTAATTAGAGCACCATAATTGGGCTCGGCCTGTTGAGCTCTATCAATAAATAAATAAATAAATAAATAATAATATCGACTAGCATAATAACACAGAATAAATTACTTTCTTAAACAACCCCTTTAAACGAAAGAATAATATAGAACAAATTATTACATTTTAGCGATTACATAAATTTGGAGAACGTTTAGTTGAATACTTTTTAATTTATTATGACATTCATTGTAGATTTTTGTTATGAACGGAGTGAAATACAAAGAAAATATGATGCCAGAAACTCATCGCGACATCTATGAATGACAATAACTAGAAATGTATAGTTGCCTACACCATCATAGTGTTTAGATAAATGCATTTTAATTACCATGTATTTAATGAGAAAATGCAGAGACCGCCACTTGCAGTACATTACAAAATAATAATTTCTACGCTTTACATGATGATTTGCAGTGAAAAAGTAATACTTTAATATAACTTTAATCCAAGACATTTCGACAAGGAAGAAAATTTATCATTTACAGCTAGCTGATAACATTTCACAGACCCCTTCATGCATGTCTCAATAACTTTTAGGATAGGACTATCTATTATTACAAGTATGCCATGCCTTGGAGCATGAATGAGATTGATGAGATATTTTCAGAAGCTATCTTAGGATAATCAAAATATGGAACTATAAATATAAGATATAGAACTAAGTGCTCATCTTATTGATATTTTTTTTAAAATGGTGAAGTGACATGAATATGGAATGACCCCATACAATTGGGAACTGGTACTTGAAAATTCATGTAGAAACAAATTATCAATATCGGAATATTCAAATTGCGAATAATCTTCAGAATTTAACAGGTAAGGAGTTAGAGAACGTTACTCATAAAGTTGTTTCTCGAGGCATGTACTCGATAGGAGTATGTTTATAATGGGGCGCAAGAACGTTTTTGAATTGTCGGTAAGGTGAAGGTAATGTTCCCCGTGAAGCAAAAGGCTAAGTACCGTGCCTTGAAGGAATATTTAAGGGATGCGGCGGTAGGATCCCACACATTCTCGAGCTCAGCTATTTCCGAGGTGATGTGGTCAGCACCACGCTCCGTTCGCCTTTAAACCCCAGGCTGGGTGAGTCGCGGATCCGCTTAATGTGGGAACAAGGCCGGAAAAATTCCGACCCTTTGATCACCCACCCCGTGAATGGAACCCGGGTCTCCCGCGACGCAGTCAGACGTCCTACCGAGTAGCTCGATTTGTCGGTATAAACTTCAATCTACCCACACACACACACATAAACACACACACACATTATGTATATATCGTTTATAAAATACATTTGCATTACCATGTACCGCTGAAAGAAATTTGCTAAATATTTTATAATTTTTTACTAATTGTACGGGTATTTTCAAGATACCTTTTAAGAGGATTTAAAAGCATGCACAATTAAGTAATATATAAGCTCTAGGCTTCATTATATATTGTTTTGCACGCATTTGAATTAGTTTTATCTTTCCTCATAAATTTTTCCAACAGCAAAAATATTAAGTGAGAAAATTTGTGCTACAATGTAGTTTTATAATATAATGCTTGTTATGATTATTTAGGATAGATAGAGGGTGTTCCGTATAGACGCCGAATTTGAATCGAGTGCTATTGTTTTGTTTCAAGGTTAGCAGACCTGTTCTTACCAATGTTGGCATTTGTTGTCATGCCGATTAATGTAGCCTCGATTGTTTTGGCTCGTTTGTTGTGGTTTCCTTCCGAAAATCCTCGAATCCAGGAGATAGAAATCCATCCATGCGCTGAGAACGACTGTGTGGTGTGGGTTTTGGAAGGTGGAGTGTGATCTTACACCCTGTGATTTCTTCTTATCGGAGTTTGTGAAATAACATGTGTACGCCAACAAACCACGAATCCTTTTGAAACTGAAGGCGGAAATCATACGGGTGATTGGAGGCATCGGGCATGTGGAGCGTATAAATGCATGCAGACTCAGTAGGGGTAGACATACGCCTCACATTGTCTTTCATACATAAATGGGAGATGTTACTGCTTACATATATGTGAAATATAACTATTTTCATATTTTCCCTACTTTTATTTAATTTTCTAATTCAGCGTCCAATACGGAACACCCTATAGAAAGTGTTGACAGAAGAAACGTTTATGCACTTAGCTAATGAAACTATTCTTCGAACAGCGAAATCTTACATCTTGTCAAATTCTTTAGGGAGATACAGGATCCCTCCAAAATAATTGTTACGCGCTACTGTGTTTATATATAAATGTCGACTGGTCTTGCACATATAAGAGTTCTGTACATGAAAGTTTTACCATTTTACAATTGCCTGTAAAGATGTTAAAATAAACGAATTCAACTACATGTTCAAATACAACTACATTCAAATACATGGTGTTTGAATAAAAAGGCAACTGAACTTGGTGTTTTTTGGATACTTTCAGTTATTTTTATTGAAACAGCCTGTACATGCAAATCCAATTAATAGCTTGATGTTCCTTACAGGTCATTCTCCTTGCTTTCATTGGACTGTCCCTGGCAGCTCCTCAACAAGGACCAAGCACGACTCCAATCCCAATCTTAAAATACGAAAACGAAGTCAACCACGATGGGAGTTACAAGTGGAGGTAAGTTTATGCACAGGCTTGTTAATTTTTATTCATGTCCAGATATTATTAAAATAATTAAATCAAGAAGACTTAGGTGAGCAGGGCATGTGGCACGAATGGGAGAGGAAAGAAGAGTTTACAGGATTCTTGTTGGGAAACCTGATGGTAAGAGACCTGCAGGAAGGCCAAGACGAAGATGAGGGACAATGTTGAGATGGACCTAAAGGAAATCGGTAAGGATGTTAAAGATTGGATTGATCTTGCCCGGGATAGGGACAGATGGAAGGCTTTCGTTGCTTCAGCCATGAAGCTTCGGGTTTAAGAAGGCTAGAGAGATAGTTAGTTATACATTAAATAAGCATAATATTTGGATTGTAAATAGTGAATATAACAAATGTACAATGCATTGTGCGAAAACTATGTTAACTTTGCATTCGTTAGTTAAGGTTAACGTTGAATTAGAAAAAAATGTAAATAATGATAAAAAAATTTAGTTGTTGAAGTTTGTTTTAAGTAGACTCTATACACAGAAACCTAATCGGAATAGTGTTTGTTTGTTGGAGTTTAAGCCCACTTTATGTACAGAAGTCTAATCGGGTCTCTGGACCCACACTTTAAAGTGGAAGCCGATTAGTTCCCTGCACCATTTTGACTCTCTCTGCACTCACACGTCTAGTTTGTTACACGGTGCAACACCCACTCGTCTACTTCGTTCATTTGATGTCAAGTAGTGTATTTGGTGTCTGCACCGTTTGCACCATGTTCTGGAGCGGTGTAGCGTATGGTGTATGCTAACTAATCCAATGAATGTTTAACGCAGCAGACAGGCATTTGTTGAATCTTCTGAACTTGAACACCGCTATTCGTCTACTTGGCTGAACGTAATTTCCTTGCACCAGCCTGACACTGGCATACACCTAGACTACACTCAGTGTCAAAAAGTGCAGAGAACTATACTCTATGAGGCCTTAGAAAGATCGCTTCGCGGGCTTGCAGCAGACGACAATATGGGTGTGTGTCTGCGAGAACCAATGAGGCCCTTGAATGAGCGAGCCCGGTTGCCACAGCTAGCTCGCTGCACCCTTCTGGAAGGGTGAGTGACTTCTGCCTCTTGCTACCTCGGCCTGTTTGTTCGGCTGAGGAGCAGACGACACGAGAGTATCGGCAATAGTGTGCGAGCGACATCTGCTGTTAGCCCCCGAAACGCTCTTTCTAAGGTCTCCTGCAGTATAAACGGGGCCACTACTTGCAATTAACCCCTGGACTCCTTGATTACAAGGCAAAGACGTTACTGCTACGCCATCGGGGAGATAATATATCTCTGTATGTCTTCAATTCTTGGCATAATATGCATTATTTTAAATAAGTTGTGAACTGTCGAATACTTGCGCATATAGTGTCTTGCTTGGAATATACACAACGAAAACGAGTAACAATGATCCCCAACCTGCATAGGAGTAACTTGGCGGGGGCAAGTTTCAGGTTTTTCAGGTTTCATTAATTTAAAAGTTAAGGTTCATTTTGTTAACCTTTTGGATTTGTGATTTGAGTTGCTTTATTTTACTTCGCCTTTTGTGCTACTTTTTGGTTAATTTACGAAGATGGAGATGAGTGATGATATGATGAAATTGATGAATGCCCAGGCCAGGATTCGAACCCGGGACCCCTGTCGTTGTAGCGGGATGTGCTAACCACTCCGCAACAGGGGCCGGCTGTTAACCTTCTGGAACCTGAGGAACGAGGTATTGAAGTGTATTTTTCTTTATTGCGAAAATGTAAGTTATTTAGCAACGTCATTCTGCTTACTTTTATGGGATGGAACGCTTGTCAATTCCCCCCCCCAGCCCAAGTTAAGTCCCAAATTTTATTTTCCCCCAGAATTTAAGTCTCAAGTTTGATTCTGCCCCCCCCCCCCAAGTTAAGCCACTAGCAGTGACGGCGATTAGGGGGGGCAGTTGATCCCCTACGTTTTGCCACTTTTGCCCCCACACTATGCTAAATTGTTTCTACAAAGGGAAATATACTGTCTTTGGCCCCCCCAGTTTTGGCACCTTGCCCCCCTCCCGGTTTTGGAACGCAATTGCCGCCACTGGCCGCTAGTTACGCCCATGCCAACCAGTTACTACCATTTCACGAAACCCAGCTTATGTAATATGGAGCTTTACATTTTCTTTACTCCAAATACCTTCCATAATTATGCAGTTAGAAACCACGTTCTCATTTTCAAATCCAATTGTTTCAAGAGGAGCGTTTTGATTTTTAAGGCGTTGTGAATTGGGTCTTTGAAAGAAAATGGTCGTTGAAGGACTAAAATGGCGGTTCTTAATTCTGCTGTGCAGATCAGCCAAGTCTTTGCACTGAAACTAACGGAAGGAGAGCATCGAATGTGCTCATGATTTTTATTGGCTATGAAAGTCAGCATGGCGCCCGCAACGACATTGTTTTAGTGCCGTCCATAAAATAGCAGTGCGAGAAGTAAGGATCACAGCATTTTGCACGGTTGCAT
This sequence comes from Lepisma saccharinum, assembly GCF_977018435.1. NCBI lineage: Eukaryota > Metazoa > Arthropoda > Insecta > Zygentoma > Lepismatidae > Lepisma > Lepisma saccharinum. Next base: position 44,976,518 of record NC_139246.1, read on the forward strand.
AATGAAATGACGCAAGACAAAGAACAGCTCGAAGTGAACGACCACAAAACATAGCAGCGGAGGAACCATTCTTGCCCCTCCCTCCATCTTGTTCACCATTACGGTATGTTATGTTCACATAATTACTGTTAGTAAAAAATATAAACGGAAACGGGTTGCACGCTAGATAAACTCTTGCACATTACCGAAACCTTAGTTCATTTTATTCACACTTTATTTTCTTAGACGTATTGTATCCATGCCACAAGACGATGGAGCGAAGGCAGGAAGAGCAGTTGCTAAGAAAATCGCTTTCGTTCCTTCATATGTTAGGCAATATGAAGAGTGACTTCCACATGCTATACTGAACACAACTCCAACTGGCGGCTGGAAAACAGCGAATCAGCGATCAGTTAAATTTTCTTCGACTGAAATCGTGCATTTTCGAGCCACAAGATGCCGAAAGTTTGTTCGCGGGACGAAACAAATGAGCATTGGGCCCACCACATGTTGCCAAACGTACTGTAAAACACGAGAAGCAACGATATTGCCAGAACCAGAAATCAGCGGTGGTTGATGGTACAACTGCAGCCGTGGTCTTACACGATGGAGTTTCACATGCAAACACTCTACAAACGCGCAAATAGACAACCGGCAAAAACAGAAGTACGCTTGGCAACGTTGCTTCGGGATAGCGATGTGACCACTTCAGCTTTTACTTGACAACTGAGTTTGTTGACGCCCATCGAGCCACACACCCCGAACAGTGTTGCCAAAATCTGAGGACACAATTTCCCTTTCTAAGGGACAAAAATTCCCTTTTTGTACCATTTTTTCCCTTCACCTAAACAAATATAATAATAATAATAATTTTTATTATTATATTAATTATTATTATTATTATTATAAGTGTTAGTATTAGCAGCAGCAGCAGCAGCTGCAGTAGTACTAAAATTTCCGTTGGTCCATTGCTATGAATAATAAATGTTACACAAATATTTCACATACATGTCATTTTCATCGCTTTCTGGTCAGATGTCCCAGGTTTAAAATCATGGTCAGGAATCCATTAATTCTCATCGTTACAATTATCCGAAGATACAGAAAAGCGAAGTACAATAAACTTAAAAGAAATATAAATAGATACAGGCTTATATTCAAGAAAGCAGAAATAAGAAGAAACAGAAAAAATAAAAATGTGAATATGAAGCTGGAAATTAACATAAACTGTAATAATGTAGAGTCAGAAGTCTTAAAATTTCCCTCAATTTGTGATATTTTCAATCAAAATTCCCTTTTCCCTTTTGGCTAAAATTTCGGTCCAAATTTCCCTGCAAAAAGGAAATTTCCCTTCATGTGGCAACACTGTCCCCGAAGACGATTGGGGGACAGAAAGGGACAAAAATAACAGTTAAGGTCAGCCGCCAGATGGAGTTTCGTTCAGTATAGTTCCTACTGTTCCTCGGGAGGAATCAGTTTCATTCACTGGATTGGTGTGAGCTTATTTGTTAAGTGGTTCTTTAAAAGAAGGAAAGGAATCATAAGATGACGGTCCAAACTTTGTAAGGGGTAAATTCGTTGCCAACTGGGTTAATCATAATATTATCAAACTTTATGATAATGGGTTCGAGTTTGCACGAAAAGCATGAATCTTGTGGGATTCGAACACAGGAACCTACTATTCGAAACTGCTTGGAAGACACTGTTGGCAGACTAACTTGCGTTTCCCGGACCGAAATGCGCTGAAGACCATATATATATATATATATATATATATATATATATATATATATATATATATATATATATATATATATATATATATATATATATATATATATATATATATATATATATATATATATATCTTGACTTGAAAATGGAACACATCCTCTAGTGTGAATATGTGTCATATGACACGCACACATAGATATATTCACACAAGGTGTTAGTTATCAGGTGAGTGAGCCAGAAAGTTAAGAGGTCGACTTTCACGTCACCACAGAAATTCCAATTCCTGTCACTACCTTCTTTGTGAATAGGCCTTTATCAATTTCATATATTCATCACTCATCCTCATCGTTGCGATTAACTAAAAGTGGCAGAAAAAGTTACATAAAATAACAAAGATATATATGCAATACACGGTGAATGTTACTCACGGCTAATATGGAAAACTTTAGCGAATAGTAATCGGTAGGCTATACACATAGGGAGAGTCGGCAACTTCATAAGGAGTTTCGGAACTATCCACAAAAAAGCATGGAGCACAGAGATCCTCCCCTTAACGGAGCATCACCTACTTTCAAAACACCCCTTTTAACTCGTCGCATACGTTTTTGTGAGGTAGTGTTGCTAATTTGTGCAATATTTATCTGATTTGAACTTCTTAATCTGTTACCAAGTTATAGACTCATTATACATATAATATAAATTTTGACATAGCGTGATTTTTCCTTTTATTTAACCTTCACAACATCTAAGAAGATGTTCCTACCGAAACTACTAGTGACTACCTAGTACGTACATACGACCGTGGAGCACAATACGCTATTCTGAAGACGAAAACAAAACTATTCTCCGAGACGTTAGCGCATGTAAAAAGGAAGGAAGTAAAGTCCAAACAATCATCATGATACACATTTCCATGTATATTTACATTTCAGTCTTCAAAAAGTATGGGGTAATTTATGTTTATTTGTAATAATTACAAATATTATATAAAGGTTTTAAACAACTTATGGTTGTATGTACTGTAGATGGGTACAGAACCTTTGCTTTCTGGTGTACTTCACACCCTGTCACCCTCGTCTCTTGGAATGCTTCAACTTACATAGGAGAATTCCACAGGGTTTACAAAGGTACAGGTTTTTATATAAGCAAAGGGTGCCCTGAGTATCTTCAACGCATACATCAAACTTACAAAATACTTAATTTTTTGAATAAATAATAATAAATTCCAAAATGTTGCCCGAATAATAATAATATTTAATAACTATTTATTTAAGTGATGAGCATGATTAGACAACCACCTACACACTATGTCAAAATAAGTGATATAACATTACAAAATTGAATATACATTTATAAAATAATACAATGGATCCTACAATCTTACACATGATCATAAGTTCATACTGTAGCTTTCCACAAGTTCAGCTATTAAACCCCTGGCCTCTTATTTGATATGTTAGAACTGAGATACTCCTCCTGGAATATCTCGAAATGTTATAAGATATATTATTCAAAGGTATTCACTATATATTTAAAAATATAAAATCTTCTGTACAAAATTGTTGCTTTTCATTTTTCTATTTCTTCCAAGGTAGACATATTCAAATGTGTTAGCCATTCAGAATAATGTTGTTCACACTCACTTTAAACTTGCTGCATATTATCCTGGTATAAAGTATTTCAACTGATTAAACTTTATGAAAGATGCAGGTATCTTCTTGAAAAACGTTCCATAAGAAAAACATAACGAAGCATCTTCTTTGCCCTCTTGCAAATTTCTGAAATGTGCACATCTAATATGAGAGACGAGTCTATTAACATCCAAAACTCTTTATGGGTATTGCACATTTAGATTTAATGTTGATAAATATAATAGTTAGAAACTATAGAATGAGCTTCTTTAGTACATCTTAAAACTTTATACTTTTTCAAGTTAATTTCCATGTCATTAATGTTACGCAAATATGTCATTCTATTAAGGTCAGCCTGAAGTTAAATTACGTCATTATTTGTTAAAATACTCTAAAATTTTATTATAACATCTGCATACAGCAAAGATGTGCTAGATTTAAAACATAAAGTAACATTATTGATAAAACAGCAAATAGAATAGCACCAAATGGCGATCCTTGAGGTGCGTCACGAAATATTTATTTTTTAGAGGAAACTGTTTCACAAATCTTAACAAAAAAAGTTATATTTTCTAATCAATAAATAAGTAATAATAATAATACATGATTTTCTTTAGCTACGAGACAGGCAATGAAATAACCGCCGAAGAGTCAGGTTACCTGAAGAACCCAGGAATTGAAGAACAGGAGGCTCAATTCGCTCAAGGGTCCTATTCCTACACGGCTCCTGACGGCATCAGGTACAGCATCACCTACACAGCAGACGAGAACGGTTACCAGCCAGTGGGCGACCACCTGCCGACCCCGCACCCGATCCCAGAAGCCATCCAGAGGGCGCTGGACTTCATCGCCTCGCAGCCACAACAACCGGACGAAAGCGCGAGCAACCTGCAACCGACGTACCACAAGCCTCAGAGATACTAGCCCTAACCCAAGCCTCGGCATTGCTGTTTTTTTAATTGAATCCAACGCTCTCATAACGTATATATGCATTTCTTTGTAATATTCAAGTCATCGCCTGTAAATATTTCGCCAAAACGGTGTTCGTCAATTTCGTGATATATATTTTTTTATTTATGTAATTGATATCTTGTGCGTGTGTGTGTGTGTTACCTAATGTGTAGAATACTGTAGGTTGCTAGATGGAATAAAAAAATACAGCAATATCTTTGTGTGTGTATGTATAACCTCACATAATTACTAACAAGATTCACTTTCAACAATTCATTTACTCCTGTCCATAGTTTATATTTGTTGTTTTAAGTCCACTTTATGCACAGTAAGGCTAATCGTGACTGGACCTACAGTTTAAAGTTGAATCCCAACCACTTGTGCCTCCACCGGGTATCGAACCCGGGACTCCTTGATTATAAGGCGACGACGCTACCACTGCGCCATCAGGGAGGCCCTCCCATAGTTGATATGTTTGTATGTAGATATAAATGTGGAACGTTGCAACACTGCACGAACTGACTCGCAGTAACAGCCCACAGTTCAATGGATATCGCTGTGTGGGGTGTCGCCACGTTCATCTTTACCCATTACATAAAAATCTGTATAAAATCGGTCTCAAAATTTGAATTGATAATGATAATGGATTTTAAAAACAAATGCAAAAAGCTTCATAACAAGTCCAATATTGTATTTGTTGGACTACCCAATACTAAGAAAAAGTTGTTTCGCAAAATTGATAAGAACGGATTCTTGACAAATTTTGAAAGTCTGAAATTTAAGTATTGTGTTTAAAACCTTTCTGCCTGCACGATACTAAAATTTCATCACGATCGAACCACCCGCTTCTTATTTATAGAATTTCAAAGAGAGAGCTCGTTTGCAAAACTCGACAAAATCGGCACATTTTTGGTTTCACGGCGATAAAAAGTAAAGGACATAATCGATTAAAAATTGTATTAGTATAGTTTAACACAGAATTGAATGAGCTAAACTTCGATGCAACCCGTTTTATGAAAGTCTACTGGATAATTCTTAATTGGAGTTCCAACTCTACTATCTATAATTTTTAATCCGACAGTAGTTGGTTACACGGTGCAATACGGACTCGTCTACTTCGTTGATTTGGTGTCTGCACCGTTTGCACCACGTTCAGGAGCGGTGTAATTTTTGGTGTGTGGTCAGGTGGTGAGTGCTAACTAATCAAATCAACGTTTAACCCTAGAAAGTTAGCGTGTATGTAATGTATCGTTAAAGCCAACGTATCGTAAAATTTACGAGGCGCTTGAAAAAACTATGACAACCAATAGGTTATTTAAAAATTGAATTTTTATGAACATGACTTGTTAGAATACACCTTCACAAACATTTTGATTACAAAGAAACTGTTTTGAAGTTTATTAGTGCAGTGCACAGAGTATTTTCCCCTGATGCTCCTCACAGATCGGCTTGTTGCAGCGGGAGCAGTACAATGACGTCAACCTTCTCTTTGCCGATGGACAAATTCCGCAGAATGTCCCTGGCTGGTTTGTGGATTCATTTTTGGTGCTTATAAATAATTTCAACTTTAATTCAATCCAAACATAACCCTCACTAAAAACTTCACAAAATATACACAAGAATGAAAAAAAATTAAAAGTTCGCAAAAAAAGGTTTCCAGCAAAAATCCAGGCGGAGAAGCTGTCGTACAAAAATGTGGATATGAAATTCGAAATTAACATAAACTGTAATAATGTAGTCAGATAACCTTAAAATTTCCCTGCAATTGTGGTATTTTTCCTTTTTCCCTTTTAGCTAAAATTTCGGTTCGAATTTCCCTGCAAAAGGGAAATTTCCCTTCGTGTGGCAACACTGAAGCGGCCGGTTGACAACTGTATCTGCCCTAAGTGGTGTACGGTGAAATATGATCATCATGTATCGTAGGTTTTACGATATGTTAGTTTACTAGGGTTAAAGCAGCAGACAGGCATTTGCTAAATCTTCTGAACTTGAACACCGCTTTCCGTCTACTTGGTTGAACGTCATTTCCTTGCACCAGCCTGACACCTGGATACATCTACAATACACCTAGTGTCAAAAGGTGCAGCGAACTAGACGGGGCTTTTTAAGACAGTTCCCTTCGTACAGGTAAGAAAGGATTGAGCTGTTGCATGGGCCGCTGTGCTAAAGGTCACGGAGGAACTAGCCTTTGCAAAGAACAATCAAGCAGATAAAAATCGCCCTCACAACAGACGTCCTCATTAGCAGCGTTTCACAACAACCGCGACGGCGTGAGATACAAGATAGGCGCAAGAAAGGAAGAGGGAGGCGATTTTTTCTTTTGTCTTTCCATACCGTCGCTATGAATCATTCCATTGAAGACCATCCAGAGAGCTTTTCCCTTTCTCCGCGATCAAAGTGGCTTGACCCATCGTTCCTTGACACAGAATTGGCTTCAATTTGCAGTCGGCTGGAAAGGGAGAAGAGAACGAAGAACTTGCAAAACCAGCGATTCCCCTTTATCTACGACGCGAAAAAGGGTATTTGCGTGAGAACATGGTAACCAGTGGTTAGGAATGAGTTTTGCAAGGGTCTGCTCGAAGATTTCTCTGGCGAAGGTTTGCTGAGGTAGTTTCCAAATTGTTTGCAGTGGCGTGAAGTTGCTTGCGCTCTCCTGGAAAGAAAGCAGAGGAGATTTCATTACGTAAGCGTTTTAAGAGCCTGTATTTTATAGACGCCTTCGACCTTGGTAAGCAACTACTGCACTGTACGTCGTAATTGTGATAACCAATGGGCATTTTCTGACGAAGACGTTTCAAAGGATCTTCAGCTGTGGCTTACAAGAGTGGTATACCCAGGGTTGTTGAATAGTGATACATCATATCACCCCGCTATTGCTCAGAATGACCATGCAAGCAAAACCATGAGTTAGATAAAACCATGAAGTAGACACTCTATTTCAGAAAGTGCCGACCTCCATGCCAGGGTGGTAGCAGAGTGCACTACGTAGACAGGGTCCCGGATTGGAATCTCGGCCTGGGCATTGGTGTTCTTTGTGAGTGTTCCTTCATCAGTTTCATCATCATCACTCATCTTCGCAATTAGCCAAAAGTGGTAGGAAAGCAAAATAAAATAAACCAAATCGTTGCTAAAGTTTAAGTCCATTTATGCTCAGATCGGTTAATCGGGACTTGATTTATGGTTTAAAAAAAGGGGGGAGCCCCGAAGTAAGCTCGCCTCCTCCTGCATACATTCGAGGATATGCGCCTAAGTCCTGGTGCCTTTAAATAAACCAGGACGTCGGTTCCCCCGCCTTTTTATGTTCATATTCATTAATTTATTAATTACAATATACAAATACATATAATATACATACAAACAGAACATATGTAATACATAAGGACTGGTGTTATGGTGTCAAGTGGGATTCGAACCACCTGTAATGTGATCCATCGGGAATCGATCTTAGAACAATTCGGTTACAAGGCGAAGGTGTTATCACTACGCCAATGGAAGGTGCCAAGAATATAATTAAATCTCTATGATTCTGTATGGGCTGTTTACAAAACAATAGTCTTGAAATATTAGCACCTACTCTGTATTGAAGGTGTGTGTGTAGCAATCGAACGAAAACCAGTCTTTTGCGAAAGTAGTAATTCGATCAAAATGTGGTTCTTGTGGTTCTTGGACCGTATATAAATTCATCCAGAAAAAAAGCTTCTTGGAACAAATTATAATACTTTAAACATAAAAAGTTACTTTACGGCCTACAACCTGTTTCCACTTGCTGATTTTCTCTCCCGGACGGAAATTGCATTTATTTACAATACCTGGACATTTTACCCAACCCTGGGATTGTTATAGATACAGCAACCCATAAATTGTAAAAGGTTCTATTGGGTTCCGCAACAGGACCAGTACCTTTTTTCTCGCACAATTTAAATTCTGTCCAATTTGCGTATTGCTTCATTTCAATACGGAACTTGAACCCTATTTAAAATTATCCGGAAAAATGTTCCTGGACCGCATTTAAACTGATCCGGAAAAAAGGTTGCTGGACCGTATTTAAATTGATCTGCAAAAATGGTTCCTGGACCGAATTGAAATACTATACAGATTAAACTGTTCTTTATGGTTCAGAACCCATTTTCGCTTGCTGATTCTCCCTTCTGGACCGGAATTGAAGTTATTTGAAATTCCTGGACCTTTAACAACCCTGCCTTAAACCCTGTAAGAAAAGTCAAGACTCAAGAGAAAGGTAAAGAAAATTGCGCATTCCTTTTCACTTCCTGGTGAAGAACAAATACTAGCTACATTATTACAAAAATTTCAACTTTGTGTACTGAATTAAATGACGGTCAAAAAGATGACTGCGAAAAGTTGCAATTGTGCAGCTTTCACTACTCTAGGATATGCAATCCAAAGTTACTTTTCCTTTGCCATTCTAAGACCTTTCTCGTATCGTGAATTCCTGAACGTGAAATCAAAGCATTCTCAAATAATGAATGGTTAAATAAAGCAACATAAAAGTGTATGCATGGAAAACTCAAATAGGAAGGTAAGGCTATCGTTCCTGGTAAAACTCGTGCAGAATAGCTGTAACGATTGCGTCCGTTTTTCTATGATCACGCAATATATTTTTTTCAGCCTAATAGTACGATTGAAACATGAAGAGTTCAATTCACATTCTAAGGTCTTGCTGGAATCCATGTGAGCTCTTCTTCTCGTACCATTACTCTTTCACCCAATCTCTCTGCTTTTCTCCCTGTTTCTTCATCTTATCTTCATTCCATCTAAGCTTTTCTTTGCTTCTCTTTCCGTCTGACCTCCTCTTAGCCTTTCCTCTGTTTTTATCTTTCTTCTTCCTTTTTTCTCTTTCTATCTCTTTCTATTCCAATCCATCTTCCATCCTCCGTCTCTCTCTTTCTCTCTCTCGCTCTCTCTCTCTCTACAATCTAGTTTCTCTTTTCATTTCTCTCTCTCTCTCTCTCCCATTTTTAATTCTCTCTTTTCCCCTTTGATTTTATATCTATCTTCTCTTTCTTTGTGTATTATATTATTCCCTCTTCCTTTCTGTTCTCACCATCTATTTCGTTCTTTCTCTTCCTGATCTTTCAATCTAAATGTCTATCTTACCTTCTCCTCTCTTGTTTTCTACCACTTTATTTATCTCCCTATTCCTATCTACGAGTATATATTTCCATCCATCTCTCCTTCTCTCGCATTCCCATTTCATCCTCTACTCCTCTATCTCGCTCCATTTCCTTTTGTGTTGAAGTTTATTGTCTTATCGCGAATAAAGATGTTTATACAGAAGACTTAAATGACAAAAGTTACAATTGAATTTATTCATGACTTTATAACTCAGATTTTTTCTCACTGTATTTTGCAAGAAAGAAAGATCAGCATACGAAGAACTAAACTTGCCAGTCTTGAAGTTTTTAGTCCACTTAATGCACATACAGGCTAATCCGGGCTGGACCTACAGTTTAATCTGTGATCCAATCCGCTATGTGCCTCCATCAGGTATCGAACCCGGGATCCCATGAGTACAAAGGGACGACGTTACCACTACGCCATCAGGAAAGCCCTGAACAGAAACAGGCGACTGTATCAATCTCGACTGTCTCTTGGTTGTTGTGGTGGTTTCATTAGTAGTTTTGGGGGGTCCAGGGGGACCGGACCCCCCCCCGAAAGACTTACCAAGTACTGAAATTAAATAATGAAAATATACTTTTTTAGTATTTGTTGTATATTTCCGCCGAACTTATTGAAAGGCGAGAATTACATTGGGATCACACGGTATCCAAGGGTAGTATAAAAGAAGATTTATGCACACTGCTACTTATAATACCATGGATAAAATATTAATCAGGAAGTTTACTTTTAGATCTAACGTTCTTTTTTGTTTTTCAATAAATATTGATTTCTTTAATTGTTTGACATTAATTTCCTAGCCAGGACAGTTGTTTTATACAATATTTTGCGATAATAACTACATCTTAGCTAGATAATGAATACGTGTTGTTTTGTTAAATCTCTAATCTTATAATAGCAATACCTTTACAATTAATTTACATTTAATTAAGTCCATTAATTTAATTTGATGTGATTAATTTAATTTAATTATTATTATTTCTGAGACTTGACTTTTGCCTCCCCGATGGCGCAGTGGTAGCGTCGTCGCCTTGTAATGAAGGGGTACCGGGTTCGATACCCTGTGGAGGCATATAGCGGTTCTGATTCCACCTTAAACTGTAAGACCAGTCCCGATTAGTCTTAATGTGCATAAAGTGGACTTAAAACACCAACTCAATCAATCATTTTCTGAGACATATATTTCTAGATACGTTAATGGGTCCACAGACTCCAAAATGCCAGGCTCCCCTTGTAAACAAGAGAAGGTACTGCAATCCACGATTTCCTCTTCAACCGTCTTCCGTATGGGAAACGCTTCAAAATAAAGCAAAGGACATTGTCTTGGAGGACGATTGGTAAAACAGCGAGAGCCAAGGTTGAGTTGTCAGCCGACATTGGCAGCTCCCAAGAGGTCAATAACGCCCGCGCATCGCATGGAGAAGTTGAAGGTAAACAGGCTTGTAGCCAAAACTTTTGCCCAAAGTTAGGATTGACTGCAATCGTAATCCACGATTAGTTTTTCTTGTAGCGGATGTTCCAAAGTTGGCTTAAGGAAACGTTCAGACGTTTAGAACGAAAACATATTCTCGTTTTACACCAGTGACGTATGCTGAGTCTAAGACCTGGTCCTAGGCTACGGAGGAAGGGAGAATATTATTCTCATTCTTGACGTCTTCAAAGGAGGCCACGTTACGATCCCAACGCTAGTCAGGTTGCAAACTTTTATAAATTCAGGTTTCCAACTTCTATGAAATAAGGTTGCCAACTTCTATGAATAAAGGTTGTCAACTTCGATGAATTCAGGTTGTCAACTTCTATGAATTAAGGTTGTCAACTTCTATGAATTAAGGTTGTCAACTTCTATGGATTAAAGTTGTCAACTTCTATGAATTCAGGTTGCCAACTTCTATTAATTAAGGTTGCCAACTTCTATGAATTCAGGTTGTCAACTTCTATGAATTAAGGTTGCCAACTTCTATGGATTAAAGTTGTCAAGTTCTATGAATTCAGGTTGCCAACTTCTATTAATTAAGGTTGCCAACTTCTATGTATTCAGGTTGTCAACTTCTATGAATTAAGGTTGTCAACTTCTATGAATTAAGGTTGTCAACTTCTATGAATTCAGGTTGTTAACTTCTATGAATTAAGGTTGTCAACTTCTATGAATTAATGTTGTCAACTTCTATGAATTAAGGTTGTCAACTTCTATGAATTAAGGTTGCCAACTTCAAAATCGCCATTATCTTCTTCTTCGAATCAAGTTAATTCACAGTTTCTAATCGATTTTTCTTCAGTAGTTTAATTTCTAGGCTTCAGGCTTCGCAGATAGCCTGGAATATACTCTCCTGTTTTACACATTGTACACTCAGTATACTTACTTGTTGAATCTACCATTTAAGAGCTACTGTTGAAAGGCTTTGAACGAAAATAATTTGTTTCATTTGTTGGTTGAATGTACAGTACCTCTAACGTATTGTCGCCCGTAGAGCTGCAGCTTGCGAATCGGTCTGTGAAAGCGCGTCTGCCGGCAAACTGGATGCAACATCCGCGTAACTGGAACCGCTAGCTATGTAATGAAATAAACTCGTACAATTACATTGACAGTTACAATTAAAATGAGCACGTACCTTGTTACAAAATGTGCTGGAAAATATGTTCTCCTGCATCCACACATTTACGGCATAATTCTAGGAAATTTTCACTAACACGTATCAGTTCCTCTTCCGATTTTGATTTCAATTTAATTCCTGATGTTTTCTTTCAATTCTTCTAATGTATGGCTTCCGGTTTAAAAGCTTGCTAGCTCGCCACGCAGACGTCAGGAAATGTCTGTTTCTTGTGCTAGTCGCCGGAGGGATTTTTGAGAAATATGTTCCAATTGTGCTCCAACGTCGTCTAGTTTCTCCTCAGTAAGCACACACCGTTTCCCCCTTGGCTTCTTATCAAGAACAGACCCTGTTTCCCTAAATTTGCTCACAATTTTGCGAACACTGTCTCTGTGTGCAACAGGAACATCTGGGAATTCTGCTGCAAAAGGCCTTCTAACGTCAGTACAAGAATTCGTAATGACGCAAGAGTCATGCATAAAAATTCAGTGTTTTAAATGGTACGTATAACGTGACATTATTAGACTGAAGAGAAGCTCCAGTAATACGTAAATTAAAACAAAGTAATCTAAAACACTTGTTAACACCATAAAACTTAACAAAAACGTGCACATTGGACATCAGCTATCTGTATACTGAAGCACTGACGCGTCCAATGTCAAGGTCAGTGTAGAGCTGTGGGTCTAAAATGCCGGCAGATGAGCTCTCTCTACCCGGCACGCTGGCCGCCGCTACACGGACAACTGGACCGTGAAAAGCACTGTATTGATTATACCACAGATAAGGATCTGTGAGTATACTACAGTTTCACAATTTTACATGGCAGTTACATTGGGATATCGCTTTAATCATATGCACTGTATTCCTCCGCTCAAAATTCCCAACCAATAGGATTTCTAATGGGCCACACGTATTTGTTTATGCCCTAGGATTTACTAATATGATTAAAATAGTAATTATATGTCGATGTTTCAACAACTCTATGTAGCTAAATTTTTGAGAGAATTTTAACTTTTATTAATTTGAAGAATGTACTGGTAAATCTAAAAACTAGTATTTGAGTTGAATTTTTCGACTGCTTTTTATATCTTGTGCATGCACTACTTATCTTTATTAATAACTAAAACTAGACTTTGAATAACCTTAATGTTCTGACTGATGAATATGTAACTTATTATTTGCATAGAGGATGCAATATTATGATTTTGATTACCACGTGGTGGGATAATGATGTCGTCACCGAAGGCTAGGGGTTAGAGTCCTGTCCTGGTCTGGACTTCAGTTTCATCATCCAATGATGATAAATATGCACATGCATCATATGTATTAACAAACCAATAGCTTCAATGGTCAGAAATATGTAATTAGCTTTTCTCTCTCCCTTTTATGCATTAGACAACTGCACAAATAACACGGGCATTAAAATAATTAAAAACTTGCATTTTGTTAAACAGGCAGATATCATACACAAATTTAAATTGTGTTTCATAGAAAGAAACTACGTAAAAATTTCGGCATTGTCGATGTTCATAAGTTTTTAGGCAAAGATAACTAGTTATAAACTTCAATGATTCTTACTATCGTCATCTGTTAACTACTTTTAAAATGTCAAAAGTTCGTATTATAAGTAGGTCTAAACCTTAGAACTACAACATGTATTGTTAGAATAGTATTATTAATAGCAAATAACGTTTAGAGGTTTTGAGAATAAAATCATATAGATAATTAACATTAAAGACTGTAGTAACAGCTAATAGCTTCAAATTCACACTTTTTAGTATTATGATCATGCATTATTTAAATCAATATCCAATGTACATCAAGGTTACTAAAAAACAAGACACAATTTGTTGAGTTAAAAATTCGTAATGCAGTACATGTTAAAAATTATTATTAATAGGAAATTCAGTCAAGTATTTTTTTCCACACTTAGACACAAGATTAATATGAGATTTAATTTTAATTCTTCGTTATTACTTTTATCGTATTGTTTTTCGCATACTGATTCAAATATCTTTGCTTCGTTGAAATGTGAAATGAGAACTATTGAAGAACTTTTTTTTTGTAATGTTACTTTTAGTGTTATATTTTAATGTATCCTGTTAATTGGAAAAGTAATGCAGCATGATTTTGTTAGTATTCGGGAAGATATTCTTAAAACTAACTGAGTTAAAATTAGTTGTACCCTAAAAGTAATTCTAAGTTGCTGTTTTTGATACTTTCTGCTGGATAGGTTTGTACAAATTACACACAATGAGTGATCAATAAATGAATGATGTAAATTTGATAATTAATTCGTATGCCTGCCACGGTGCTTTGCATATGATGGCGAAAATTCCGCTTGCAACTGTTTCATTCTTTTCCTACTACTAACATGGACGTCCGCAGAATTTTGTCCAAGGAGGGGCAAGCAAGGCAATATTTTTCTCCATAATAGTGATGCCCCTTAAAAAACAATGTTTCAGTCTGAAATTTCATGTTCCTTCACCGCATTTATAATAATTAACATTTGTGGTTTAAAATGGCTTCTTTTGTACTGCAAATTTTAATAAAAAAATAAATTACTCTGGCTGGAATGAAATTATGTGTGAAATATATAATTTTCAGGTGGACATTCATTTTCCAAGGGAGAGCTCAGCCCCCCCTTTCCGGACGTCCATGATTACTAATAATTTTAATTAATTACCAATCATACTAATACTCAGTAAATAAACAAACCATTGCAAAAACTGTTCCGGTCACCAGAACTGGCCAATTCAATAATAAAAACTCAAAACTCTTAAATGTATGTGTTCAATAGCTATCTATTTTTTTCTTATTGTATTTGTATTGTATGTATGAAAATTGAAAATAAAGACAAAAATAAGGATAATTAAAAAGGCGGGGGACCGTTCAAATTCAGGAAACTGACGTCCTGGTTTATTTTAAGGTACCAGGGCACAGTGGCGTAGCAATATATCGCGAGGCCGTGGACGAGATCAGAATGCGAGGCCCCATCCATTCTTTTAATTTGAAATCTCAATGTGAATCGATAGAAGATCTTCAGGTATACGTCATGAAATTATCATATTTAAATAATAATAATAATAAATTACTGACGAAAATGATATTTAATAATTTCAGTCACCCTAAAAAATGTGTTCCTTTGCTTTCCGGGAGCTCAAATATGAAGCTGTAGAAAAGAAGGAAGAACTGCTTATACAGTATTACCAATTGTCTTCTTGAGTTGTAAACAACCCAAGCGTTTAAATGCCTCACACTTGCTTCGTGGCAGTTGAAGTGCTTTATTGTTAATATATTAAATTCGGGAGTGCAAGATCGAGAGAAAGAAGACAAGAGAAGACAAAGTGCGTTGCATTCAAGAAATGAATAAATGGGTAAAACTTTCCAAGCACGTTATCGTGAATATTTGCGTAAATGTTTCACATCAGAAATTCGATAATAATTTTTACTTTTTTCTGGCCCCCTAAGGCTTCACCCCCTCTGCCTGTATGCTACGCTCCTGGTTTGACGTATTCATTCAAATTATGACGTTTAACTAGAACTTAAAGCCACATATAAACAGAATGTTTTAATTTTATTGCCCAAAATATTTCCGTTTTCAATATTACTTCTCACTTCCATTTATTACATTTTCGTATCCATTACATCGAACGGCAGGCCCCTTCAGGCGCGAGGCCCCGGGCGGTCGCCCACTTCGTCCACCCCTTGCTACCCCACTGCCAGGGTACTAAGCGCTTACCTTCGAATGTATGCGAGTGAAGCTGGGCTTACTTCGGAGCCCACTCCCTTATGTTTCTATCTTCCAAGCTCAAAAAGATCCACTCATTCGATCAAGACTTCTTTTAGCTCAAAAAACCTATTCCAAACGAATGCAGCAATGAAAGAAAAAAAATTAAGCGCTTCCATGAAATTTATGCATCAAAGCCTAACGTTCTTGCCTTGGTCAATTCCTCAAAATGATATTTTTACCTTAGTATCCAGAGAAGACACATAGTTGAAAACGAAGATGTTAATTTTAGCTCTTACTTCATGTTACAAATTTCAATGTAAAACTGTAAAAGTAACTATTGATAGCTTTGCTTCTATTGCAAAAAAAAAGTAACTCCGTTTAAGTAACAACTAGTTACAGTTAGTACAGCTCGAAGACTCTAACTGCGTTATAAGTAAGAGGGGTCATTTTATATTTTAGTTGGGTCGTCCTTTCGTTTCGGCAAATTTCACACCGACACCGACCTGCAGGACAAATATCGAAGTCAGTGTGTCAAGACAAGGGAAGAAAAACACGGTCATGGACATTTTGGAGGACCTTCACCAGTTTTCTGGCAAACCCGTCACCCAGCGAAGGAACCATCGTGAGCAAACTGCCTACGTGCAACCCACGGACGGTGCAGAAGAAACGTTGAATAAATTACCGTCCTCTACGAGTCGCGCATGTCGGCAATATAGTGACATGGGCACGATCTGTCTCATTCTGCATTCCTACGACACAATTTTTGCAGTCGTTGCTGAGAATAAGGATACATTTATTTTCTCGTCACCTTTTTTTTTTTTCGCTGCGAGAATATTCTTCCTTCTCCATTTGGCTTTGGAGTGGTTTGGGAAAGGACCTTGACATTGTTTCAAGGCCAGCGAAAGTTATTTTTTTTCCTACACTTCTCTTGTTCGTGACGTTGAGGTAACACCTGTTACGAGTTTCCTGGTAGGAAAGAGAAACTTTGAATTATTCTCTAGGGATAATAACTTTCATTTTCGATCGTTGTCTTTGCAGTTATGTTCTCTTGAGAGCGCTGTTTCGATGGTAATGGCCGAACCCTGTGGCGAAGTGGTTAGCACATCGCGCTACAACGTCAGGGGTCCCGGGTTCGAACATGGATGTTTGTGATTGTCTCTCCTGCAAAGTCCCGAAATTGAAATATGAATGAAATGATATGAGTGAATGAAATGTGATGGGGGAAGCTTCCGCACAGGGGCTTTCCATAAAAAGAAAAATAAGTGGTTAGCACATCGCGCTGCGACGCCAAGGGTCCCGGGTTCGAATCTCGCTCGGATTGTGAATGTCCATTCATCAGTTTCATCATTTCATCACTCATCCCCATCTTCGCAAATTAGCCAAGAGGCACAAAACGCGAAGTAAAATAAACTAAATCAATCAATCAATCGATGGTAATGAACAAGATTCATTCTGAAGAACCTTTTTTCTTTCTCTTCATCCTTTCTTCCCTATCTTTAACTTTCTTTTCGCCTTCTCTTTTACTCTTATTTCTATATTTTGCTCTCTTTATTATCTTTTCATTCCTTTTCTCTCAATCTTTCTCTCTAATCTTCTCTTTTCATACATCATTTCCTTCTTTATTCTCTCATACTGTTTCTTCTATTTTTCATACTCTCTCCTGCTTCTTCCCTGCTCTTCGCTCTCTCTCTTTACTATTTCCTATCTATTTTTCTTTCCGTTACCTTTATTTTTCTTTCTCCTTTATTTCCTTTTTTCCTTTCCTTCTTCTCTTTTCCTATTTTATTTCCTTCTTGTTCTATCTTTCTCACTTTTTCTAATATTTACTCCCCATTTCCATATCTTACTCTCTTCCTCCCTCTCTCTTCCTTTTATATTCACACAGTGCGCTACTACGGCAGGGTGATACCTGTATTTATGAGTGTCCCTGCATCACTTTAATCCAAGGTAGATTGATATAAATAAGGTTGATTTATATCAGGTGATTTAAAAAAAAGCACTTATTTAAATCACTTTAAAGAAATAATTTATAAAATAAGAGATATCAGAATCACTTTTGGTGAAAGTTTATTAATCTTCTAATCATTTAATGGTGTTTATTAGGCTCTAAGAAAGGAAAAGAAAGAAAACAAAATATATGTACTGAAGGTCTGAATCTCATATGAAATGAAATGTGTAAACTGGAAGCATGCTTAAATTTCTCTTAATTTGAAATTCAATAATTTTTATAGGCAAAAAGAACAAACATTTGGTGTAGAATAATACACAGAATACTAATCATGTTAAACCGTAAGTAGTGTCATTATCATTAAACTATAAATAAACATGGCAGCTGATATTTCGAAAACTATCATTAAAACAATAACCAAAATTCAGCTACAAAAAATGTGAAAAATATTTTAATTATATAGTACATCCAGAATGTTTCATTTTTACTGGAAGAAAAGTTACTGAAAATATTATAGTTTCATTAACACACCCAACAAACATTTCCATAGTAGATTCATATATCAGTATCAGAAATAGAAAAATATATATATTTACATGTAATTTTACTTTAATGAAACTATTCAAAAAAATTATAGGGCATTTACCAGAAAAATACTTTCTATAAAATACACGTATCTATATGTATGGTGCCAAAACAATACAAGTAATTTTAAGCATGTTTTTTTAAAAAAATCGATTTAAATAAGAAAAACTGATTTAAATCCAGAGAATCAACAAAAATGATTTTTTAAAAATAAAAATAGTGATTTTAAACCACCCTGCTTTCATCAAATCATCACTCATTCTCATCTTCGCGATTAGCCAAAAGTGGCAGAAAACCGAAGTAATAAATTAATCAATGTATCAGTCTTTTATTTGCTTCTATTTTGAAGCTTTCTCTGTCTTTCATGCTTTTCGTCCATTGCTTCTATCTTTCTTCTTTGTGTTTCTCTCTTCTTCTCAATCTATTACTATTTGTCTCCCTTCTTGTATGCATTATTCTAGCTCTGCTTATAAATTACTTTGCAAATTTTTCATGTATGCTATTTGGGTTTGTAGGACAATTGTATAAGACTCTCTGAAGAGGCGAATTCTCGACCACACCGTTCTTGATGGCATTTGTTGGAAACAAGCCATCCAGTCCTTGTACACATTGTAGAAATACTTAAGGATATCAATTTGTTGACAGTGTTACATTACGAAACACTTTGTATTGTAGCAGTAAGCTAATTAGAATACAGAAGTTGCAAGTATAATATTTTTTCATACTGTAATAGTTGAAACTACAAGGTACTTTACAATTTAACACCAGAAGTTGCATATATTGAAGCAACAAAATGCTACATATGATTTTGCTTGGTTCATTTCATTGACGCCGTTTGCTTCTACCATTAGGTAATTCACATAAGTAAGGCGGATGGACGATGGAAAACGAAGTGGTTAGGGTGAAGATTTTGCGAATTGGCTCCGATGTATGACAAATAGTGCATTACAATGTCGTCTTATGATTTGTGATATTAAGAAACTTGAAACCAATAGATTTTGAATTTGAAGTCTGTATCCCCGTCTAGTTGGTTACACGGTGTAGCACCAACTCGTCTCGTTGATTTGGTGTGAAGTAGTGTATTTGGTGTCTGCACCGTTTGCACCACGTTCTGGAGCGGTGTAGCGTGTGGTGTATCCTAACTAATCAAATGAACGTTTAAAGCAACAGACAGGCATTTGTTGAATCTTCTGAACTTGAACACCGCTATTCGTCTACTTGCTTGAACGCCATTCAAAGGGATATTTTCATGTATAAGATCGTGAATTATGATACTCTAACGATAATTGTGTACTGCTTCAAAGACATTGACTATATGAAATAACTATTTATATTTGTGGCAATTCATTACATACTAATTTTACCCCTTTTCCCACTCGAGTTCAATGGAAGGATACCTCCGCAAATATCGAATGAAAAGTTTTCATCATGTGCAATTCTCCATTAAATGTTTTCGCCGAGTCGTACTACCTTCGTTTTCTTTGTTACAAACAAGTATTGTTTGCACATTACATGTAGGAGGAGAGTTGCATCTACATTTCACATTGGTCAGCTCCTTCTACTTACTTTCAGGAGCGAAGGCTTGTGGGGTAGTGTTTACCGTTCAGGACTGTCAATCTAATGGTCGTAGGTTCAAACCCTTCCAGTGGCAGAAAATTTTCGTAAGTTTTAGACCTATCCCATTGTGTTCATTGTCCGTGTGAAACGGAATGATTCAGTTTGGAATTAACGATGGGGGAAGGGGAAATATTAAATTACAAAATCTCCATTGCAACGGAGAAGTGGACAAAAATTGGAGAATTCTTATAAATATTAAAATTACATTCATGGTTTTAGTGGTATAATCGCAGGTAAAATCAAAGATCTTACATGGAAGATTTTATCTTGCTCTGAAAGAACCCAAAAGGCATTTCGAACCGATCTAATACATTCTCCAATACATTTCAAAATGTTATTGAAGCATCAAATCTTGACGCTGAGACGATATTTTCTGAAACTACCTCTTCTCTTCAGTCCCTTCTGTTCTTCTCTTCTTCTTCTTCTCTCCCCTCCTTCTGCTCTGCTTTTATCTCATATCGTCTTCCCTACTTTTCTTGCATCTTATCTCCATCCCACTCATCCCCACTCCTCGTATCTCCTTTCCTGTCTTAGATTTCCGACTCCACTTCACTCTTCTCCTCTTCTTTTCATTCTTCTCTTTTTCTCTCCATTACTCTACTCTCCACTCCCCTCTTCTCGTCTCCTCTTCTCTCATCTCGTTTTCCTCCTCTTTTCTCTTCTTTGCTCCATTTTCCTCATCTCTCCTAGAATCTTCTTCTAATCTCCTCTTCTCGCCTCTCTTTCTTCTCTCCTCTACTTTTCCTCTTCTCTTTTCGCTTTCTGTTTCTGCTCTCCTTTGTCACCTCTCGTTTTCTCTCACCTCTTTTCCTTTCTGTAGACTCATCAGCGATGAAATACCAGAAAACCTATTTTTTTTTCTTTGAGAATAAATTTTGTCAATTTCGATATAATAGTGATATTTTTAATAATTTTATACAATAATACTTGTTTTTATTTTTTCGCGTATTTTATAAATATCTATTGTGCATGTGGCAACCCTGAAATTGAGCCTAACTCTACACGCAACCCACCAACGCCTTGTGTAAATTGGGTTGCCTAGTTTAAAATGTCGTTGTGCTAAAACTTTTGAGAGACACTGTACCAGCCTGAGGCCAGGACTACATCTACTTGTCAAAAAGTGCATCGAACTAGACGGGGCTTGTTTTAAAGTCCACGTTTTGCTAAGTTAGGCTAATCGGGATTGGACGTATAGCTTATCCTGGCCTCGGAAAAACTGTTATGTGCCTCCATCTGAGATCTAACCAGAGATCGCATTTCTACAATATCGGGGAGGCAGGAAATATTTTTTCCCCTCTTTACAACCTTTTCACTTCACTCTCTTGCTGGCGACATGAGTCGACATTTATTAGATTCTATCCTAAGTTAATTACATGTATTTAAATGCAGTATTCTTTTGATATTGGCACGTAAGGCTTTTGAAGTAAAACCTACTTTTCAGAGTGCGCCAAGGTGGTGATATTTGAGGTAGAGGGGGACATTCCTTCTCTGTATACTTCATCCAAATGGAAGGGTGTGCGTAATATCGCTATATTTTAATATAATTTGTAGGGATCTGCCTCCCCTTCACCCATGCAATTCACACACAGCTCTGAGTTAGGTTAAAGTAAAAGAAAGTCATCTGAGTGCATTGCACCATTCCATGAAAGCACAAAATAAATTTAAGCGCAGGACTACAAAACAGGGGATACAGGAATTTTAAATAAATTAAATTCCGGTTCAGGGGAGAAAATCAGCAAACGTAAATATGTTCTGGACCATAAAGAAACTTTTTATGTGTAAAGTATTTCGATTCGGTCAAGAAATACGGTCCAGGAACCTTTATTCCGGATCAGTTTAAATATAGGTCCAGGAATATTTTTTTCCGTATCAGTTTAAAAAGGTCCAGGAACATTTTTTTCCGTATCAGTTTAAATAAGTCCAGGAACATTTTTTCGTGTTAGTTTAAATAGGTCCAGGAACATTTTTTTTTCGGTTCAGTTTAAATAGGTCCAGGAGCCTTTTTTCCGTATCAGTTTAAATAGGTCCAGGAACATTTTTTCGTGTTAGTTTAAATATGTCCAGGAACATTTTTTTCGTGTTAATTTAAATAGGTCCAGGAACCTTTTTTCCGTATCAGTTTAAATAGGTCCAGGAACATTTTTTCCGTATCAGTTTAAATAAGTCCAGGAACATTTTTTCGTGTTAGTTTAAATAGGTCCAGGAACATTTTTTTCGTGTTAATTTAAATAGGTCCAGGAACATTTTTTTTCGGTTCAGTTTAAATAGGTCCAGGAACCTTTTTTCCGGATTAGTTTAAATTGGTCCAGGAACCTTTTTTCTCTATCAGTTTAAATAGGTCCAGGAACATTTTTTCGTGTTAGTTTAAATAGGTCCAGGAACATTTTTTTCGTGTTAATTTAAATAGGTCCAGGGACCTTTTTTTCGGTTCAGTTTAAATAGGTCTAGGAACCTTTTTTACGGATTAGTTTAATTACGGTCCAGGAACCTTTTTCCGGATCAGTGTCAATAGGGTCCAAGTTCCGTATTAAAATGAAACAATATGCAACTTGAACCGAATTTAAATATTGCCGAGAAAAAAGGTTCCGGTCCTCTTGCGGAACCCAATAGAATCCATTATATAATTAATGGGTTCCTGAACTTTGAACAACACCGCTTCAAACGATTCTCACCCTAGCCTGACCGCAAAAGATACCCCTGTAATTTAGTTTGTGCAGCAATTCTCATTGACAAATGTTTATATTGTCAACAAGCATAGATACAATCTAACTATTACGATTCACGATTATAACATAATTTATTAATACTTAATTTCAAGGGCACGTATTAATTAATGTAAAGTTTTTTAAAAAATGGGAAGATATTTACGAATAAATATTGTTGGAATCGGTGCACAGACTTTTAAAATTTATTTTACCAGGCTGCTGTTAAGATCATGTTGATCATATGAAGATGTGATTAGCACCACGTTCCGACCACCTCGACTTACCAACATCACCTCTATTTATTGATCAGAGAGTGCTTTCGTGAGCTAAATATTGTAAAAATATTTTACTGGGCATTTTTATCTATATTAGACCCTTAAAAAGTTAGCAGAACAAACTCTCGGATTGTATACTTGGGTTTCTTTCTTGTGAGACAATTCGCCATTGGTTCAAAACCGCGGATCTGTTCTTCCTAGAAGGTGGAGGAAAGGAATTATCATTTATATCTTGTTCCTGTTGCAGAAAATGGCGAAACGTGACATTACTGATGCCTTATGAAAGAAAATACTCTGCACTTAAGCACGTATTGCATCCAATTTCCATACTAAATAACCTTGGCATTGCTCGTAAATTATTTATTGAGAGGCCAAGCGAAGAGTTCGTGACTATAGGATCCAATCGCTCCGGAACATCCGCAAAGAATGACTGATCGCCAGGTCTCACCGGCGATATCCAGCTGGTGGCGCCTCGCAGCGGAGAATTGGAGAACCTGATGTATCTGGCACTCGAGCTCCTAGCGACATCTTTAGCAGATTTTTGAAATATGCTTCCAGCAATGATTTTTGACGTCGCGTATTTATTGTCTGCTAAGCAAACTACGCTCACAGCACTAAACTTAATGTGCGTAACGTATTCACATGTTCATTTCTGCTATTATATGCATACGTAAGTAGGTTAAGCGGGTTTGGCGCTGTTAGCATTTGTCTCCAAGCACTGGTGTACGCAAATTTTTGTTTCGGAGGGGGCTGGAATTAGAAGAGTGGATATTATAAAACTTCGTTTCGGGGGGGGGGGGGGGCATACACAACGAAATATTTCGTAATTACCATTTCTAACCTCGGTGTTAAAAGTAGGTCAAACACAAACATGATAATCGGGTGTCATTTTAAGAGTTTTTGAATTTGGTTTTCCTGAATTGTTTACTGTTCGCATTTGAAATTTTGATTTTCTCAAAATGTTGGATGGGCCTGTAGCCCCATCAGCCACCGCTGCTGCGTACGTCAGTAGTACCAACACTAGACATCAGGGGTACCCCTCCTCCCCCTCCAAAGGCCACAATCACCTCATCAAAACGTCAAAGACGTATATTTGTAACACACCATTGCGAGCGAAGCGAGGAAGAAAATGATTATATACATTTCTTTGCAGGCTTTCAATGGGGTGTCAATACTTTCATAGGATCCCAAGAATATTTATTCTTTTCCATCTTCTCTCTTCCCATCTCCGGGTGTGGATACAATATTCTTAAATATTGTCCCCAAAATATAATGTTTGAACTTTCCCCCCCCCCCCCCCCACAGAAACCCCTTCACCGTCTAAGATTTAACACTTTTTCAAGAGCTTCTCAGTCTGCACACCAGAA
This sequence comes from Lepisma saccharinum, assembly GCF_977018435.1. Taxonomy (NCBI): domain Eukaryota; kingdom Metazoa; phylum Arthropoda; class Insecta; order Zygentoma; family Lepismatidae; genus Lepisma; species Lepisma saccharinum. The sequence goes on from NC_139246.1 coordinate 45,000,767, forward strand.
TTTCCGCAACAGCCTAACACGTAATAGTAATACACGTGTACATCCCCCGAAATTTAATGCCCCCCACTAACCAAAATTCCCATCGCAATCTAAAACTTAACAATGATTTTCAACAGTTGGATAATTCCTCACCCCCAAAATGATTAATTCTCAATCCTCCACCAGAACTCACTTGTCAATTTATGTCCTAATATGTAAGAATTTGTAATCCCCCGCCTTACAATTTCCTTGGCAGTCTACTTCTATTTGTATGGCAGCAATGATTAATTGATAACGTAATTCAACATCTGTCCAATGCTGTACTGTTCACTTAGTCAAATTATCATTACAAAAAATCCCTCACCCACAAAAGTTGGTTCCACAAACCCGCATGTGGACAGCTGTGCCCTTCCCTTCATCTAATGGATTGAATATAGTTAACCTAAGTTGTAAACTTTTTTATATATATTTCAGAAAAATATATAAATTTTAAGGAAAAATCCCCCCAAAAAATTCGATAACGGGGCGGAGTCAGCACCTAACATCCCAACCCCATGGGCATCCCTGCTAGACATCCAAAATTGTTACAATGTAACTATGTTGTTTACCACTCCGGTGAGATTAAAGCTTTGCTTGGATAATAGAATGCATCGTAAATCAATTTCGGTGTACCCGTTGTCCCTCCCCCCCCCCAATGATATATGAGCTCCAATTACCATTTTAAAAATTTGTTTTAAAAGCTATTCCAAGGGAAAAAATGGTTGTCGGGGGCTTTTATTTTTACATCTGAATATGCTAGTGCAGTAAAAGCTCGTTGATCCTGACTAATGGTGGGTGGGTAAGTTGACCGGTTTAATGAAAGTCCGGATTAACTTAAATAACCTAAAAGAACAGTAGAAAGTGCATTAAAACTCCGTTTCTAGCAACAAAACACGTGTATTATGGTGTATTTAAAGGGCATAGGCCTAAATACACTATACAGTACAGTAAAATGTAAATCAATACTGTACATACAATGCAGTACGTACATACGCGATGCCCATATTATGATGATGTGCCCAACATTTTTGGGAAGTTCTCCCATGGACGTTGGATGTAGCTACGTATTCTCAGCCGTTACGGAGCAATATGACGAATGCGAGTGTTGACTTTTACCCACATTTAAAAACTTGTATTCTGCTTTTTTTTGCCTTTGCCTGTCCGGATTAAGCGAAGTCCGGCTTATCCGGGTTCGGATTAACGAGGTTTTACTGTATTATATTTATGAGTGTTTTATTTAGTGTTATATTCATTTTAAGAAGCGTTTGCACATATCACTTTGTTTGTGTTTTTCGGACTTTTCTACTACTTCCATTTGACTGCTTTCTCAAAATGTCGGGGGAGGGGGCTAAGGGGCAACCTTTAATCCCCCGCCGTTCCATATGTAGAACAAAAAAAGTATGTTCCTGTCAGCCGCGGTTGCATATATGGAATAAACAGCTTTAGATACAATTATCGAGGGTTTGCCACACTTATATTTTTATATTGAGGTTGAAACACTGACAGTTCGGTTCGGGAACATGTGTTTACGAAAATTCCAAATCCCCCCTCCTTTCTCGGAATATGTCACGTATTTGGGCGCACACTTGACAGACACAATGAATGCTTGGTATTTACGATGTTGTTTTCCTCCAAGCTTCCAACGCTGTGATTTAGTACTGACAAGGCACATATTCTTCTTTGTGTTTAGATCTGGTGATCCAGCCGAAAGTAGTAGCAGGGGGGGGGGTTAAGGAGAGTCTGGATTGGAAGAGGTTTAGCGGTGTCAGCTTTCTGTCGCCTCAATGTTAGAAATGCAATGAAGCCTGACGACAGCACGAGGCCAGAAGCCAGAATCATGAGTCTATCCAGAAGTATAGACAAAACAAAGGATTGCAAAGGCTCCCTCCCCTCCTCTGTTTAGGAAAGGCCTCGCCATAGTGTCCGAGTTATAACAATTTTATGAATAATATGCAAATTGGCTAAAATTCGCTGTTTTGAGGAAAAAAACAGAGTTTTACGTTTTGCCTTATTATTCAAATTGTATTGCACCCACGAACATGAATCAAGTTTCATTCTGTTGCGGAAGGTCCATTCTTTAAAAAAAAGCAAAAGATCCGGTTTTCTCCCCAAAGTAGTTGGAAAAGAAGGGGCAACTCCTCGTTTTTATGTTTTTTTCATTGAAATTCGGGGGATGCAGCCCCCGCCCGTAACCCCTCGCGGTTGGGGGATCCAAATTTTACATGGTTGCATGCACCGATGTATTACCTGCAAAACAAAAGTTATCCGAAGTAGATTGGTCCCATTGTGCCAGAGTTATTACGATTGTTCTCCATTATGCATACGAATTCAAATTTCGCGCTCAAAGCCTCGGCGACACTGGGCTTACTTTCGTCAGACCGCGCGGCGTACTAAAGGTTAAAACCTGACGCTGTAAAAGTTTTGCGCCAGTACAAAACACAGCCCTACAGAGAATTATACTGTGTGTAGGTCTAGACGACAGACCTCGTTGACATCCAATATTGTGATTATAGAGGTGTTCTACGTGAAAGTGCTGTTGATTGATTGAGTTGGTGTTTTAGTCCACAATAAGGCTAATCGGGACTGGACCTACAGTTTAAAGTGAGATCCGAACCACTATCTGCCTCAACCGAGTATCGAACAAGGCAACGACGCTACGACTACGCCATCGGGGATGCTAAAGTGATTGATTGATTTAATTGCTTTATTTTACTTCGCTTCTTGTGCCACTGTTGGCTAATTTGCGAAGATGGGGACGAGTGATGACATGATGAATGGACACGCACAAATATCCATGCCCAGGCCGGGAATCGAACCCGGGACCCCTGTCGTCGTAGCGGGATGTGCTAGCCACTCCGCCATGCCGGCCGGCAGGAGGCTAAAGTGACTTTTTGGTGTTTTCTCAGAAGGTCATCCTTTACACACTTCTGTGATCTTGAGATATCTAAATGATGGTGGCACAAGCAAGGGGGTGGCAATTTGGAATGTTCTGGGTGGGTACTTTTGTAACGCAGCCTTGACCTGCGATGAAGATTGTTGAGTTTCGATGCATCACGAACTGGAAGACAAAGAAAAACCGTGATAGCTTCTCAAGGAACAAAAAGAGGGATTAGAAATAAGAATTGCAGACTGAGAGATTCATTTTAGTCCCAACAATTGCAGTAGAAAACAAGACAACAATACTGGATCACCTTTTACAAAGAGCATGCAACTGAATTTACAATGAAATCATGTCCAAACAGTAAAAACAAATTATATATTACTACACAACATAGGTGCCGATTGCTTCAGACATTTGGGGGGCAAATCTAAGCAAAGCGTAAAGACAAATTCCTTTCCGTTTGCAGGGGGGTTACGAACACTTTTTTTTCGAATAAGAATATACACACTTGAGCAAACCTTAGAAAGTTTGTAATTACATAATTACAATTACTAGCTCTGACAACAATAATATACCTATCAAGGTACAGGGTGTTTCATTAATAAGATAACTGAAGGTATCCAAAACACACCTTGTTCAGTTACCATTTTAAACGCCTTCTACATCGAACTTTATGAGCTGGACAAAAATAAAATACATTGTGATTACATAATTATGTAACATATCTGCAACTTTTGATTGAGAATTTGATTATCATAAACTCTACGTGTTCCCACAATCATTTATGTGAGCACATGCTCACACATATACACACAAACATATTTGTTAGTGTTGCTTAAGCATTGTATAAGTGATACTAGCCACAGTAATGCAGTATGAAGTAGCACACATATGTTTACAGGCATAACGTATGAGTAAAAAAAAATACTAAACCTGATAAAACAAAACAGTCACATTTTGCAAAACAAAATATTTTCAACTTCTACTCGACTTTTACAAAAGGAAACAACATTCAATGAAATATTTCATGATCCCTTTAGTAATAATATTACCCAGTTTCTCCTTATGTACTTGACACAGTGTCACAAAGTTAAGATGCTTTTGGGTCATCGTACTCCGTAAATAGTTCTTGAGGCGATGCAATTAACAAACTACTTTCAGCCTCGCAAGAGAAATATAGCGTAAAAGCAAGCGCAGTAGTCTTTCTGCTTTTCTTAAATAGTAGCAGTGAGTATTTGCTAATAGGCTATAGACTAGGGGCCGCAAGTCCAGAGTACCACACCGAAATGAGACGCTGAAGAGGTAGAAGTAACAAAGACAATCGATTATTGACATTCCTTAAATTTGTAATAATAGCAAAATAAATCAACATGTCAAGTCCTTTTACTAGCTTTTCCATGAAAAAATGGTAGAAGGAATGGTTTCTAGCGTTTAAATAACTTATTTTTTCATTGCTGCATTTGAACTCATACAAGGCTAAACTCAAGTCATTTTTTTTACTCAGATGTGTCTATATTTTAAAGTTTAAAAGTGTTATAAATACAGAGCTTGCAATTAATGGAAGTAATGATAATGATAATGTCGGCAGGGCCCAAAACAAAGGATTGGCTAGAGGCCTAAATTTTTAAATCCCTTCCTGAATAGTTGTCCTAGCTGTGCACCATGGTTAATGATCGGAACATGGAATATCTATAGTGTCGTTTATAGACTTTTTCCGAACTAAATGAGGAAAATAGCATAATAAATTAAAAACATATATCATCAGTTTTTCATTTTGCCGTCCTAGTTCGATAATAGTTCAATTTAGATAATTAATGATCCACCAAATTGTTATCTGGTATTTCCACAAATTACTTTAGTTATGTGAGCTAAGGACAGGATTACTCCACTTTAACGCCGTTTGCAGTTGCGAAACCATGTTCCCTGTAGTTATATATCCCCATCACAGGCACGTTCTAAACATAGAACTATATTTTGAGATTGATCCGAGCCAAGTCTTTTACATGTGATAATAATAAAGTTTATAATTAATTGGTTGATGAAATTTAATAAACCAATTAAGTTTTATGTAAGAGTTTGCAAATATTACTCACATTTTTGGATTTCTACTTGAATGTCTACTTGAAAAAATGTTCCAGTTTTTCTTTTCTCAGTTCTCAACAACATGCACCCACCAGAACCCACGCTATGTACTGAACAAAGACCATAATCAATTTCGTTTTCTCATTCCTTTCTTTTGTCTCTTTCGAATGCAAGCGATAGCCAAAACATTCCAAATTTTGGCGCCTCAGAAGTTATTAAGGTGAGATAACCGATACATAAACAGACGCCGACAATGGAAGTTAAAAGTAGCTTACATTCGTGTGGAAAACCTACCCATTTTTCGATGGAGTAACTCACTCAAGAACTCAAGGACTATAGTATTCCAATACTTCTTTCTTTATTATTGTACCTAATCATAGTATATCACGCGTTTTCTTTCATTTACTGTGTACTTGGAGAAAGAAATACTGAGATGGTGTAAAACTCCAATTTCAGAGCAGAATCATGCGTAATTTCCCACAGAGTCCTCGAATAATTTATGAAATTTCCATCACGAAATAATATTTTGTTACAAAATGAAATCGTGTTGAAAGTTATACTGTACATTGGGGGGGGGGGGGCAACGGAGAACTGTGGATGGCCAGGGCCTTCCCCGGTTTCGGCGTCCCTTGTACAGAATGAAAATCGTAGTAAGAACTGTGCTTTCTTGAGTTTTTAAAATTCACTTGTGTGCAGTGGCGGATTAAGCTTCCTCGCCGCCCCTAGGCACAAACTTAATGTGCGCCCATCTTAAAAGAAAAGTAGTAACTTATTTGCACTGACCCAGTACGTAAGTTCCGTCTGAATATGTGATTGAAAATGGTTCCCCAAGGTCCCAACAGATTTCTGCCTTGTTAAGAGTGCCAACTTGCAGTTTTCTTCAGAATTTTCGTGTGATGCTAGAATATTTGAAATGTTTTTCCAGTCTGAAATGCCATGAGTTGCGTTGTTTGTCTTGCCCCTTGTACAACCTGCATGATGCACAATAAACGGCACCAGTGCTGCACGAATATACCAAATAATTCCGCAAAATTGATTCTCCATTTACAAGTTTACGAAAAAAACACTATTATTTAAAAATCTTGTCTTACCTGCTATGAGTCTTTGCAATTTAGAAAAATCGTTTTCAGCATTCTGATTAATTCCACGTCTTAGAATAATGTCAATTGTAGACTCATTCAGACACCACTCGGCAGGATCGTCACTAGCGAAATTTGCACTCTCACTGTCACAATCAGGAACTCCTACGAACTGAGGGGACACTACCTCAGGTGTACTTTCTTCCTCCACTAAACCCACAATATTTTCGACATTTTGCGTTCACAGAGTTCACTCGATATAGCCGCTTCCACTTCAATTTTTGGACTGTTTTCGGAAATGACTTGTTCCTTTCGCCTAAAAAACGTGTCCACTGTACCAAGCTTTTTCTGTAAGGTTGCTTCTCTTTCACGCTTTTCGTTTGCAAGTTTACGATAAGCCGCCCCACTTAACTTTGTTTGCTTCATGAATCCAGAGAATCCAGTAAGACAAAAACTAGTTGCGGTCCACACGAAAGCTGCACTCACTCACTCACTTATCAGCAGTGTTTATGTGTTTATTTTTTTTAAAGACTGGCATTGTTACAGATGCGAGTTTCAAACAGTCTTCTTTCCTGCCTGGCCATTAACAAACGCTTAGTGGAAGATCGAGGGGTATGTATTTACAAAAACAAATCAACAAAGGCTGGCCGGCTTGCATTGTCATTGTAAGCAATAAAAGCCACAGCACGGGTTAAAAACAAATTGATTGGCGCCTGAAGGAGGCAGAGCAACGAAACATTTCTTGATAACACATAAATCCGATACATCAAGGTTTCTTTCGTATGAAGCGAAAGTGTTGCAAACCGTTGATTTGAAACATTGGTTTCATAGGTCTATATTGTCACTGTGTACGTAAGACACTTTTTATTATTCTTGATATTCTGGAAAAAAGATTTGCCGCCCCCAAGAGTTGCCGCCCCTAGGCACGTGCCTAGTGGGCCTAGTTGGTAATCCGCTACTGCTTGTGTGTGTGTGTGTGTGTGTGTGATGTGAATTTAGTCGTCTTAAGTTAAAATGTATTTTAAAAATTGAAACAATTTTCACTTCAGGGGAGAAATGTCGAATTTTTATTTAAAAAATTACACATGCTGTACACAAGCAATTCACAAGTCTCCATACACTTGGAACATTATGCTCTTAATAGTTAAATGAGCAGTTCTGTGTTCCTTTATTCATCATCATTGCTGACACACAGGTGGTCTTAAAAAGGTAAACGCAATACTCACTACCTAATAGGTCCGGTTACCTTGTCATTGAGCTACCACGTACTTTGTGTTTGCTTCACTTACTTTATCTTCCATGTTTCTGTGACTGAGAAATGTATTTTAGTACTTTGTGTTTGCTTCACTTACTTTATCTTCCATGTTTCTGTGACTGAGAAATGTATTTTAGTTTACAGTTCAAAATAGTGATTCATTCTTTGGAAATAAAAACATGTATGGATTTTAGGCTGGAACCTGAACATACGTTCTCAATACCATCAACGTGACCAGTGTAGACTAACATCTGAGATGGAAGTGTATCTGGATAAGTTGGCACAAATATGTTATAGAAATAATGATAGATGTCCCAGCAAGAAATGTACTCCACTAAAGAATATACTTGAATCAGAAAAATAAAAACATTATTGTTTGCAAGTTATTATCCGGCATTGTAATGTAGCAGAGATCATAGGAGGTCTGAAAATGTTCGAATATTTTAAATACTGGTGAATGTCGTCTTCCTACATGTATCTTCTCGTAGAAAGTAATGGGTTTCATTGTTGGATAGGTGCGAGATCTCTAAGATTTACAGTGGGCTTCAAAATTTAATCTATGCTACGTTGTGGAATGAATGAACCTTCTATAATTTGCTTAGCTTCACTGTATGATTATTTTATGCCTCAATCAGAAGCTTTTTGTGCCACATTGGGCAATTTTTATCTAGAGTTGAGTGAAAACCCTGGCAATTCGAACACTTAGTGGGGAAATTGCATGTATCTCCATGTTTAATCGCTCCACAGGTAGCGCATTTCGACTGTGAACGACATTGGTTAGCCGTATGAGCGTATCTAAAACAGTGTCTACATTGAATGACTGCTTTCTGTCGGGGTTTCACTTCATATATAATGCTATTTATAACAACTTTTTCCGGGAGTTGTCGTCCTTGAAATGTCAAAGACACAAGTTTGGTATCACGTAGTTGGAACGATCAATCATTTTTCCATATCATCTTTATCATACGTTTAGCACTTATAATTGGAATGAATAGAAGATTGACTCCAATCTATTACGTCTTCTTCGCCGACATCGAGTTCGATCCCGTAAACTAAATCTTCTCGTTGAAGTAAGGATTGTGGAATGCGAACCTTGATAGGAAGTTCAGATTGGAATTTCACATTTTTAACGAACGTATTCGCCTCCTGATAAGATTTGAAAATACTCTTACCCTGTTGCGTCCACTTTGATCTATATATCTTATTTGTATTTATGCTTTTCAAAATTTATTCCCTAGGCTAACGCCTGCAAGTTTTTCGATGTTTTTTTCCTGTAACAAGACTATGAACGGGCAATTATTGTTATATTCGTAGAAGTTTTGTATCGGAGCAGAGATTCTTGTATCCCAAGACTTGTGAGAATTAACTGTGCCTTGGGCCAATACGCCTTCATGAAATTCTTGATCTTGTCCTTCTTCACGTGGAACTTCACAGTATGCTTTTATTTGACAATTATCTATTTCAATTAAGTATGCGGGTGTAACATTAGGATCCATATCACTAACATCAATATTTTCAGAATGAAAAGGTGAAGCTTCATGAAGACCATTTGAGTCTCCCATTGGTTTGTTTATCGATGATGATAAGGAGTCATTCCATGCCAAATCAACACAGATATATGCAATTTCCAACCTGACCATCTCCGATTTTCATGAAATTTGAGGAGTTGAAACTATGAAAATTTTCAGTTTCGTGCGTCTTGTAATTGTTAAATTATTCAAGGTCAAAGTTAGCATAAATTGCCCTTTTTGAGCCCGCTTAGCTATACTAAATGTACTGTAACTCCGTCCCTATCTCGCCTAGGAAGCTCAAATAAATCTTATTGTACAGGGAATTGAACAAGCTGTCCAGTGATATATAACAAGTCTACCTTTGGATAAAAATATAATTTTGTCATGTGACCTTGACATTTTGGTCCCTCATACCATACTCTAAAACATATCAAAAAATCATTCTGGGACTGCAAAGGGATCAGAAGATACAAAATAATATGTGTAACTATGTGACTGATAAAGGCCTCATTACATGAACTATGACGAGTCAAAAGTCCTTTAACACCCCCTACAAAATGTAAAGGAGTTATCCTGGTCATGAAAGAAATAGGTTAGGCACAGGGAGATCCCTAGCCGTGTGTGTCAAGCGCAGATCCGGCATATTGTTGACCGCCATATTGAATTCAACGCAAAAATTTCGAAGGAAAGGGGGTGATGTGATATATCAAATGAGGCTAGAATTTCACGAGAAATGAAGTGACGAAGGTTTATCCAACATATATTTAACCAGCAAAAAGTTATACGCATATGTTTCACTTAAGATATGTGCACATTATAATGTTGTCAATGTTCCTGTGAGCACACTCGTTGAAGTCTCTCACACTCACGTAGAACATTTGGCAATGTAGCAGGTACAACATCATCGCAAGCAGCAACTACGCCTTCTCTCAGATGGTCAATATAATGGACTTTTAGTGCATGCACCATTCTCTTCAAATGTTTCTGAAGGTAATAGTCCTCCTAAGATGTTATATCTGGGGAATGTGCAGGCCTTTTAATAGATCCCTGTCTTTCCATCAATCTACCTAGAATTTTACCATGAAGAAATTGCCACAATGTCCACATAGTGTGATCACACTCTGTCCTGTTTTAAAACTCTGGAAAAGTGCCATATCCCGTAAGTAAGGTTAAAAAACCTGTTCACTTAACAAATCCAAGAAGCCCTCACCATTTAAGATTCCGTTGTTGAATATGGACCAACCATTCCAGTTCTCCATACACTATACCACATCATTAGCTTACCAGCAACAACCATTCGGCTGGGATCTGTCTACTGAAGATTATCAAATCACAGGTATTGTGTGTTACTTTTATTAACTTCACCGTGAACATAAAAATTAGCCTCGTCACTGAAGAATTTTTCATTTCAAAGGAAGTGTCATGTAATTGTTTAAGATACTTTTCCCAATATTCCTCACTATTCAACTATTTGGTGAATATCGCTGATTAAAATCATATGCAATGGTGCATATACAGTATTTCTTTCTCTCCTGACATGTCAGCATGATCTCGATGAGTTCCTAACACGTTAGGAGCATGCTTTGTTTTTAACACCTCGAAAAGGAGAAAATGGTTACAAGCATGCAGTAATAACTTTTTTCTGGTTAAATATATGTTGTATAAATCTTCGTCACCTCATTTCTCTTGAAATTCTAGCCTGGTTTGATATTTCTCATCACCCCCTATCCTTTGAAATTTTTGCGTTGAATTCAATATGTCGGTCAACAATATACCGGACCTGCGCTTGACACACACGGCTAGAGATCTCCCTGTGCCTAACCTATTTCTTTCATGACCAATTATACCCAGGATAACTCCTTTACATTTTGTACGGGGTGTTAAGGGACATTTGACTCGTCATAGTTCATATAATGAGGCTTTTATCAGTCACATAGTTACACATATTATTATGTATCTTCTGATCCCATTGCAGTCCCAGAATGATTTTTTGATATGTTTTAGAGTATGGTATGAGGGACCAAATATATTTTTTCACGATTTTTGGTGATAACATGTTTTGAGATATTCAAGGTCAAATGTCAAGGTCACGTGACAAAATTATATTTTTATCCAAAGGTAGGCTTGCTATATATCACTGGAAAGCTTGTTCAATTCCCTGTACAATAAGCTTTATTTGAGCTTCCTAGGTGAAATAGAGACGGAGTTACAGTACATTTAGTATAGTTAAGCGAGCTCAAAAAGGGCAATTTATGCTAACTTTGACTTTGAATAATTTAACAATTACAAGACGAACGAAACTAAAAATTTTCATAGTTACTACGTTCCATTCATAGTTTCAACTCCCCAAAATTCATTAAAATCGGAGATGGTCATGTTGTGGGCTGTGTTGATTTCATATGGAATGACTCTAAGACCTTTTCGGACAGGTAATGTTTACTATTCACACTTTTAATGATTGAAGTAACTCGTAACACTTAAAACTCTTAAAATGGTGAGTGAATCGAACAGCACACACAAACAAATCGCTTCACACTTTACAATCTACTTCACTTCCGTAGTGAAGGTATACATATCTTAGAACATATCTTTCTAGATATTTTCATTTCAATCAAATGTGTATACTCTCAATTGTCTATGAAGTATCCAATAGAGAACACCCTGATAAATCACGGTTACCTGGCAACAACAAAATCAATAAGGACTCACTATCGACAGAGTTCTGGAAAGTGACAGTTCGGCTCATCTAATTACTAAATGTAAATTCAAGTGTTTCTAAGCTCCAGAGCCACCAGAAATGGAAAAAAATAGTAAAGATCAGGCACAGGTCTACAAAGCGGTGATGGAACTTAATCGAGGATGGTGCACCCCGGAACAAATCTTGGGAACTGTTCGCCAGATATCCAAGAATAAAGACTTTTCCCTGAATGAGCTAAAGGAAACAGGAAAGGGGACGAGGTTGGAAGAGAATCATGGAAGGCACGCTCTGGTGGATGAGGAAGAAGAACCAACTAAACAGTGTACTTATCCGGCGGAAGAGCAGCAACGAACCGCTCTCCCAAAGAAGGAAGAGGTCACTGCCGAGAAGATATACGACAGTGGAGTATGGGACCAGATCATCCTGGGTATTATGCGTGACTCAAAAAAGAAGGAATGGTCTAGATCGGATATGAAGAAAGACCTGGATGAGAAAATCGGCAAGGTGTCCAGGGAAGACGCATTTGAAGCTACCGTCAATACCGTGATCCACAGCAACCGTAACTGACTGATGAGAAGTGGTGATGTGGAGTGAGTCCTTCAAAATTTGGGAACGTTACATTACAAGCACCATTACACAAAGACATCATCTGTGTGGATGTTTGCTCTGGACTAGATTTTTGTGATATGAAGCACCTTCTTACATATTCTTGCCACCTTGTACAACTTCCTTTTATTTGTGATATCACATTTGCTATTTGGTAAGCATTTTAAAACAAAAAATAGTTTATTGGTCAGATATTCAGAACTTTATGTCTCAAACAGCTGTTATTAATAAAGCATTTTTATGTACCTTTTAGAATGAAAATATCTTTTAATTCTACATCAAATGTATAATATGTTGATTTGTATAACTAATGTCATGCAAAACATTCGGAAGTGACCACTTGAGAGCTATTATACAGTATATGAATTACTTGTTTAAACAAAAATGTTTTTGTCTCGACTAATGAGCAACTGGATCTTTATACTGACAGATTTTTTTTTAAAGATTTATCCTAAGGCAATCAATATTTCAAGCTCTTACTAACAAAGTATAAATTTTAAAGCTACTTCACCAAATTCAAACTAAACAAAACCCAATTCAGTTTAAACATGCCTCTCTTATTGTATACTTGTATTTCCTTAGTGCAAATAAACATTTTATTATGCCACAAAATGTCTTTAAAGTATTCAGTTGGGTTATATTGAAAACAAAATTAATATCATACTTAATATTCATCATGTCTGAATAATAATAATGTATAATATTGAAATCTCGTCCATTCAAAATAATTACGAATTTCTATATAGTAAACGTAATTCAATTTTAGCTTACAAACTAAAAAGAAGATGGAAACAAGAATATTAGTTTTATAATTAAAGGTTGACGGTTGAGAATACTTAAAAATAATTCTAAAGGAAATAGACTAAACTATGCAAACATATGTACTATGCACTAAATCTACCAACAATATGTGGATATTACTTTCAACCTAACACATCAGAAAGAGTATAAATTTGGTTTGCGCTTACATGAAGCTTTGAAATTACAGAATTTTGAATTATTAAAGTTTTCTAGTTCTCTGTTTCAAGATATCGTGTGATATATTCTCGAATTATAATTTAGGCATAAAATTAATTCTGAAATGAACAAACCAACGTTAGACTATATTTCGTTGTACGCATAGGGTTGTCTCTTATTAAGTTTTAGTATTTACGAACAAGCTTAGCTGATAGAAACAAAATAGACAATTATAACCTAACATTCCATTATGGTTTTCCATATTAGAGATAACAACAACTTACACAAAATATCTATATTTAAGCATCATGTAAACAAAGTCTTAAAATACAAAAGTCGTAAATTAGTTTGAAAGTTATATAGTTTCAAATAGTAGTTATACAACTTTCATACATACATACATATATACATACATACCAGTGGCGTAGCGTTATAGTACACCCGTACGCCCGGCGTTCCCAGATTTAAAATTTCAAGAATGCTTAAATGCTGTGATTATAAAGTAAAACGTGACTAATTTCATATATGTTTGACCTTCATGTCATTATAATAGCTATTTTTCGCGATCCTCTTGCAACGCTCCACTCTCAACACTCGTTCTAGCATCTCTTTTAAATGCCTTTCCCGGCCGGACGCCGAGCAGGTTCGGCGTACAGAACTCTATATTCCTTGCTGCCTTTCTGGAGGGAAAGCTTCGATTTCTACAGCACGTGCGTAAATGGCCTCTCTTACGCCCGCGTACGAGAGGTCTACCGTGATTGGTTCATGTGACCGTTCCTGCCTTCTGAAGCAGACGACAGCGGCAGAATTCCTACCCGTTCTTCGCTCTTCGCGCTCATGCAACGCGTGCTATGTGATGCTACAATACGCAATATTGACTGACGTAACTTTACCAATCTCAAATATACTGCTTCTTAATGGCCACTGCATTGTATAATTTATCGCACGAACAGCGATGTGTATTAGAAACTGATACGTTCTAAGCACTATTATTTAGACGCGTCGTATTATTTTACTATTAATATTAACTTAATAATACTCAGCGGTGAACGATGAGACTCGGTGAAGTACACAGACTTCTCTCAGGTACAGGGATAGTGTTAGGCAAAGACAATATTCACAGCACAGAGAAATAAAACCACATTACTGCCGTATGTATAAACTGAAAAGTTTTATTCTTTATTTATTGTAATTATAATGCAACTATACTTGAGACGAGGGCGAGGATTTCGCTTTGTCGATGAATTGACTCAATTAAAACGCATAAACTCAATGCGTGGCTATCGGCAAGCCTATGATCACATAGACCTAGCTTGCGCCCCGAACTACCACACCAAGAGATATGCAATGATAACTGAGCCAATATTTGCTCTTTAGCCTTTTATTTCCAAATTAATCCTTAGGCTAACTTTATTATTTGACGTAGAATGGTTGCAGTATTATGCATATCATCAATGCATGGCTATCGGCGTACCTATGATCACATAGGCCTAGCTTGCGCCCCGAACTACCATACCAAGATGTATGCACAACACCGAGGAGTTCTTTTTAAGTGTAAAAGCTTCGTCGATCCGTGGCGAAAAAGTGTGATGATTCTTACGCGATATCCTCGCTTTTATACTATTTTCGAGAACACAGATTAAAGTACAGATGAATCATTCACTATCTACAAAAGGATACTATCAACAAAACTGACATCTATACATCTTTAGAAATACAAATTCGTATAGTCCACTCTTGCAAACATGAAGATACATTAAACTACTCATAACAGAGCATAAAATACAATAAACATTAAACAAAAGATATATATTACAAACAGGGTGCAATATTACATATAAAACAAAGAAATTACGCTTTCTTTTACAAAAATAAATACATTAGTGACATATCTTCTACTGGTGACGTCACATAAAAATATGGATCATATCAAAACTAAAAGATCAACACAGTTTTTGTCAAATAAGTTGGTGAAGTCCTCGTAGTAGAAATTCAGCCTGTGGCTGCTCTACCACTTAACCCGCAAAACTATTATTTTTTTATTGTATTTTTTCGTTATTATCTAACTACTTAATATTGTGTGAATGGAAATGTTTAGCATTCATTTGAAAACTCTTAACATCGAATGGTCTCTGGAGAAAATTATTTTAAAATGTTTATCAGCATTCTCAAGATGTAATAAACAGTGGTCTGAATTACTAATCGGCACTGTTATGTCAGTAGAGTGTACGATATTTGGATCATCCACTCTGTTTTTCACAGTGCGCCAAGACGACAGAGGTCCCTGGTTCGAATCCCGGCGTGAGCACGGGTGTTCTTTGTCAGTGTCCCTTCATCAATATCATCACTCATATTCATATTCGCAATTAACCAAAAGTGGTAGAAAAGCGAAATAAAATAAACCAAATCAATCAGTAGTTGGATCGCCCACAACAATGACGTCTACTGTTGTGCAGAGGCGCTTGTGATTCAGATAGGTTTTTAATGACTTGCGTCATGCAGAAAGATATAAAAAAAAAGGTATAGAACACCAGAGTTCTAAAACATCTGTGGCATAGTGAGGCATCTAATTTTCTAGCTAAAACATGCAATGATGATGTTTTATTGAAAACCCAGCTTACTTCAGGCAAATAATACCTGTGGCGACTAATACCATAAGTAAATGATTAAGCAAGAAAGGGCCGACTCTTCCTTCGGACTTGGCGTTCCCACCCGAAATGTCCATGCTACGCCACTGATACATACATACATACATACATACATACATACATACATACATACATACATACATACATACATACATACAGACACATGGACAAATTCGACATTTACTCACTTACAGAACGCAAAGTAAGTAATCTTATGCTTAGATAATGATGCCGATACAGACAGTTACTAAGTATTAATGTAGATATAAATTGGTTTCATGAAACTCTGAAGCTCCAATAACTCAAAAAGTGGGTTAATTCCGACAAGGCAAGCCTTTCATCGTTTATCTTGCTAACGTGGCCTAATTCATTTGACAAAATTGTATCAGCAGTAAAAGTTTCTCATCTATTGATTTGTGTGCAAGGCCAAAATTTGCACAATGTTAAACGTGTTCAACAATATATATCAATTATTTTTATCTTTTCAGTTGCAAAAAATGTTTTTTTCTCACAACTGTCTATAGGAAAAGAATAAAGTAATTTGTAACATAGTAATGTGCTTAAATATTAAGTCTACCACGGTTTCTTGGGTAATGTGTTACACCTAACATCTTTACTTTTATATAGCAATTCTTGGTTGTTGTTAATATTCGAAACAGATCTCGTCATGGATCATTGTGTGTATATTTGTTAACGTTATCTCATAAGACATTTTCATTTATTTTCCTTTGCACAGTGGGTTAGGTTGGGCAGTGAAGTTAGTGGTTCTCCTTACAAGCAAGTAGTGGGAATTTTCCACTGTCTCAAGCTTACTAGCAGTTTGTCTTTACAAATCAGTGACACGTGAAATAACGTGAGACATGTGTAGAAAATCGAAAATTAACCTTCCATAATGTTTCAAAACGACCTTATCAGTTCACGCGTGATAAAAACTTTTATTATTGCATGTAAGAACACTACATGTTCACATGAAAATAGAAGTTTTCCAAGAATTCGAAGACTCTCGTATACTGAATCCAAGAAACTACATGTACTGTCTTCGAATGAGAAGACCATTTTAGCAACTTAAAGATATATCCGAAGTCCAATCGTCTCCTTTTGGATAAAGGCTAGATTTTGTTGTTTAAATTCAGAATTATGAAAATAACACTAATCTTTTCGTCTAGTTCTATTGCTTAGTATAAGAACAGAACCATTCTTGTGCAAGGGACAATCTGCACATAAAGTCATATAACTGATTCTAATATATTTCATCTCAATTACCTTCAGTAGATTTCTTTATTCACATTTTTTTACAATATTGGAAATTGGTGTTGGTAGTGATGTTAAACTCCTTTGTAAACATTTGACTGATTGAACATTTGGCTGATTAACCATATTTCATTGGTACAAAGTAATGTTAATTTTAATATAACGTAATCATAAGTCTTTATAATGATTCCTATTAATTTCTTGGAATATTTAATTATTCAAAAAACTTTGGTTATTTTTTAAAAATAACTATTTTTCGTTTGTTCTGACCATTAGGCCATTGTGTATTATACTTCCATTTCAATTGTATTTGGTCTTTAAAACATAGGGTAATATTTAGTGAACGTTAATATGATGAGATTTAATCACTTATTTTTAACTTTTTCTTTGCATTGGCGTGTATACAATATAATTATATTTTGAAAATGTGTGTGCTTCAATACCTAAATTATATTTTTTCCTTAAGGTGTGAGCTAAGCTTGTATATCATAAGCAGCATCAAAGTAAATAACTATTTTGTTTATGGAATTTATCTACGGTAAGTTACACCAAACTAGGAAATTCTACAAATATTGTCTGTAAAGTTGATTGTATGCTTTGTCAATAGCTTTACCCCAGCCTAACCTGCTTACGGGTTCGCGTTCTTTGATAAAAATTAGGTCTGTTACTATATCGTCCACTGAGGATGTAAATGTTCTATGTCCAATTTTTCCTTTTTTCAGGAAAGCCCTGTAAAGTTTGACATGACGATTGTGCTGAAAGTTGGTATACTTGCAAAAGCTGATATATTGAAGGCTCTTTAAAAATAAGTTGTTGTTTGGTTAGGTATTTATGCTGTAATTCATTATCGAAATTTCAGATAGAACAATTGCACGCAACATCAGCTACGATTTCAGAGTGCGAGTGTTCTACATCTCAGATTTATCACTGCATTCTGGAAACGAGATGGAGATGAAACAATTTCATTATAAATTTGTCAATTGGTAGCAAAGTAAAATAAAGAATTCATATTTTGGGAAATCAATCCACTATTGAATCCACTATTATTCAAAATTCTTGTCTGTTAACAACAAAAGTAAAAACCGAGGACTACTAGCATTGTTAACCATCTCCCACAAGGAACGAGGTTAGAATGCAAGTGGTTTATCTCACACTCGGATGGTGTTTGTAGTTGGTTTAGGAAATTGTATCTTGGCTGTTGGAGTTTGCACTCTCGTGGCTGATTCCAAATTCTGCACATGGACCAAAAATACTCCCAATATACCAATACTGGTTGTATGTATGCATCAGACACTTACATCATAAATAGACTACAGCCAAAATATCTCCATCTGTTTACAAATTTGGAGATATGCCTATCTCTGAGTCGGTTAGGTAGGTCAAGTTGGATGTTTTTAGCGTTTGTCACTTGATGCATGCATTAACCGTCCCCATACGGATAATTTGACAGCAAGAACTCTTGCTAAAATGCACTTGGAGGTTTTA
Source organism: Lepisma saccharinum (assembly GCF_977018435.1). Lineage (NCBI taxonomy): Eukaryota > Metazoa > Arthropoda > Insecta > Zygentoma > Lepismatidae > Lepisma > Lepisma saccharinum. Next base: position 45,019,238 of record NC_139246.1, read on the forward strand.
CCCCATGTCCTTACTAGAGTTAGAAGTGGTCGAAAAAGTAGCGGAATTTTTTTCTTATTTATGCCAGGACCCTGTACCAGGCCACAGCCTATCAGTTGAGAGACGCTGCCCTAGTGCATTGTGGCCCCTACACTGAGGCAGAAACTGAAATAGATTCGCCACAAATGGCATTTTTTTTTTCAAATCTGACCTTCTGACAGTAAAATTTTGTTTGATTAAGCCTACTTTATGCTCATACATGATAATTGGTGTTGGACCTACAGCTTAAAATGGGACTTCAACCACTGTGCTTTAATTGGGAATTGAACCTGGAACCCATTACAAGGTGACAACATTATTTTATGCCATAGACAGACCTGTACGCCGTGAAGGGGCCATGCTGCCCGCCCCTCGAGCTATGAAATATTTAAATGTGAACCTACAAAAAGGCACAAAAATAACATTGACGGTTTTTCAAGTTTTTTTAAAAATAGATATTTTCCTTGCCTAAGTTAATATGCTTGTTGTGTAGACAGGAAGGTTCGAGAAGTCTGTAATATTGGTAGTTTAGTTTGTACAACCATTGATGCAAAGCTAGCAGACACCCAATTTAGTTGGGATAGTCCATTCATTTTAATCCCTGTCCCGGCTTTTTCGAAGCAGTCATGAAAAAATTTATGTTTGTGCGTATGTTCCTTCATCAATTTCATAATATCGTCACGATTAGACTTGGCAGAAAAGTGATGCAAAATAACCTAATTCAATCAGCCCTACAGAATTTTGGATTTTCTCTTTGTTCCACATTTTTAGATCTCCCCCCTCCCCCAAGAACGTATTTCGGGCCCCTGGACTCCACCGTTCCCCCCATCCCCGAAAGACTTACAAAGTTCGAAAATGAAATAATGAAAATATACTTGTTTCGCATTTGTTGTATAATTGATGGTTATTTACTTCTGTCGAACTTATTGGAAGGCAAGGATTATATTGAAATCATATGGCTTTGAAGGCATGAAATATTAATCAGAAAGTTTACTTTCCATCAACTGGATCTAACATCCATTTTTGTTATTAAATAAATATTGAATTCTATGTCTTTTGACATTAAATTTTTTAACTCTACTGTTGGTTTATACAAATTTTGGTTGTCTTAACTACACATAATCTAGATAATGAATATGTACTGTTATCTTTATACCTACCTTTTACCTATTCATGTAATAATAAACATACAGTATTAATTAAATTATGCATTATGAATAGACCTATGAATTATATTAATATACTAATTTTATTTGTATAAAACTTTCAGTCAAATATGTGGCCATTTTCCAACAACAGTACTTGCATTTATAAGTAACTTTGGGCTCTAAATTTCCCATATAATAGCATACTGATCTTAAGTATTAAATGGGGTATATATGCATGTAGTTCTGCATACGTATTGTGAATTGTAAAGTTTTCAATTGTCGTGAAACATGTAATAGTTAAGCATTTGCTTCATTTTTTGTGACGTCACAGGAATGCATCTTGAGTACAACCAAATCATTTTGTTTCTAAAAGGTCAATGATATGATGACATAAACACAGATAGGCTAATCAGGACTGGGCCTACAGTTTTAAAATGGAATCCGAATCACTATGTAATATGTCTTCACTAAGAAACAAATCTGGCACCCCCGATTATAAAACAGTGTTTTCACTTTGTCATTGGGTAGGTAATACACAAACTCACACGCTGCAAAGACAAATTAGTAACTAGCAGAAATGGACAATGTGTCTCTCTTGGATTTAAAATTATTTAGATAGTTCCAAAATATGACTTCATGAACTTTTAAAACTCTTCATTGGCACTGCAAGTGAAATAAGTTAGCCGTAATTAGTAAAAAGCCAAAAAAGCCAAAATTTCGGTTTTTTTTTTTTAAAAAAGCCAGCTTTTTATCGAAAAAAAAACATCCATTCAAAAAATCCGGTTTTTATGCTACTCTAGTCCTTACACTCCGGACTTAGCCCTATCAGATATTTTTGATCTCCTTAAAGTGTATATGAGAGGGAAGAAATTGAAGAATGATAAGATACAGAAAACAAAGATGTCAGCTGTCAACTTCCTTCTACGCCAAAAGTTTCAGGGAACTGACACAATGATGGCAATGGTGCCTGGATGCCCAGGGGAGGAATGCTTTGTAAAACTGACCTAGTTTACTTCTTGCAGGACTTTACATTTCTTTTTCTAGAATAAAAGTCTGAATCAACCTTTAACGATAAAGGGACCTCACAGAGAACACTCATTCCCAGGCCGGAGTTCGAACCCGTGACCCCTTGTGTCGTAGCGCGCTTTGGTAACCACTTCGCCACGGAGGTTGGCTCTACGAGATAGAAACCAGCGCCATCGGGACGAGAGAGTTATTGCTATTTCTTTGAGATATGACAAATATATAGCCGTTGTCATCCCCTACCTTGACACAACTGACACTTCAAATGTCTAAATCAAATCATTAGAACTGAAGATGGTGTCAGGACGAGACGAGACTTTGCTGGAAATCTCGTCATAACAGATCAAAATTATTAAAATAATACTTATCAAATCAAACTAAAACCCAAAGTTTGTATATTAACTGACAATGTAACTTATCTATAAGTAATTAGCAGAGTTAGGATTTTTAGGGGAAAATTGCGTTGGGAAAAAGGAAGGGAAAAGGTGCTAAAAGAAGACCCAAAAAGGGGCAAAAAAGGTGCTGATAATTATACTACTTATTAAAACTTTCCCTCCTATTTTATTAGTCTAAGCTATTACTCACTGTGTACACATCACACACATAGGTTGTGTTACAGTTATTCACCAGAGTCTGGAAAAACACAAAGCTGTTGTACCTTACAACATTAAGCATTTCTAAATTTTTAAAAGTGAGTTTGTTTCTTTTCGAAGATAAAATATCTTTATATAAGCTGAAGCTTCTCTCTACATCCACAGTAACAAGTGGGGCAAACTTAGTATTCACTTGGAATGGCAACTCTGTGGAAGTGGCAAATTCCACAACATCCAGATTCTTGTCAAGACTAGCCTCAAGTTTGTCTCTGGCAAAACCATCTAACTAAATTTTGGTTCTTGGAAGAACACTGCTCAGATGCATTGCGTAAGAGAGGCTGCCGAGATTTACTTCCTTGCAGATTCTTGTTCTTTTGATGCTTAGAGCTGAAAATATGTTGCTGGATGCGATCTCTGGTGTTTTTCATCTAATGTGATTCCCGTATCACAAACCGTGCATCGAATAACAGTCCCATCACTTTCTATGAACTCGTGCTTACATTCTTGAGCCAGACTGAGAAATCGGGATCTGGGCACTTTCGGCACGGTAAAGTACATGCACTAACAGGATCTAACAGAGTGAAAAAGCAACTAAGGAATTTACATCCAAAAACAATATCTGTCCACTGCGCACACAGGAAACGTGAAACTCACCACTTCAGAAACACATTGTTGCTTCACTGCTTCCAATACCAAACTGCGTTTCCTTCTTCCTTCTATCTTAAAAAAAAAAAATAACTGTGATCTGGTGCATATCAGTAGCAGTCTTTCCAATGTTGATTTCAAATAGGCAACAATCAAGCACAGTTTAAGTACATTGAATTTCAGTTAACAATGTGAAAACATCTTAAAGACAAGTGTCGCGAAAAAAGAAAATAAAAATTCAATGATTTGCTGAGGAAATATATTTAACAACACCAGTAAAAGGACACAAATATGGGAGGAAAAACGATTAAGAACACGAAAAAGGGGGAAAATAGATAAATGTCACAGAAAAGGGAGGGAAGGGGAAAGGTTATAAAAAAGGTTAAAAAAGGTGCTAAAAAGTTTGCTCCATTCTCACGTTGAGGCAACATTTCACACACTGAGTCCTTCCAGAGAAGTCTCACTTTCACTACGAAAAAAAGGTGCGCACCTAAAAATCCTAACTCTGGTAATCAGGTAGACCCTACTAGGTATGGTTAAGTATTTTACTGTAACACAATGTTGATATAGAAAAAAGAAAACTACACTTTCTGTCTTGTTAAAGTGTCAAGGCAAAATGTCTCGGTCTCGTCTCGATTTTACAGGCGCCTGTCTCGTCTTCAGTGTCGGCCCTGTATGATCCTGATTAAGGAAACTTTCAGATCTAAGCAACGTGGGCACCTAGTCTGTAATTATCACTGCGCATGTACGAACAACAGCCCAAGGTGAAATAATGCACGGTACAGAGAAAACAGGCCGTTCCGAGCGACACGTGCAGCTTGCCGTGTCGCTTCGGTTCGAAAGATGGCATTGATTAGTTAGGGTCAGGCCCGTACCCAGGCGGGGGTGGGGGGGGGTAACGGTGCCATGCCCCCTTGAGCCATGAAAATCTTATGTACTTAGATAGTAAAGTAAACTCTCCTTGCCCCCCCACACCAGATTTTGGAACCCAATCTCCCCCACTGTTCTTAAAATATACTACCTATCTATATATATATATACTATACATTGTGAAATTAAGTAAAAGGAAATTAAAAGTTTTCATGGTCTACAAATCTTCGTCCTTTCCATTTTAGCAAATGTACAAGCAATAACATTTACAGCATAAGGTTTTATTTTAGAGAGTTTCAAAACTAACAAAGGAAAGCTATTCATATTAAAAAAGAACATATCTTTTATTCTGCCCAAACATTTTATGTATCTGAAAATCTAAAATTTAGTAGGTATGACAGCACAGTGTGTTGCATACGACGAAATGAATAGTTCAGTGATATACCTGAATGTTTTTGTATGTAATCAATAAAATGTAGAAACTTCAAGCACGAATGATGAATGTTTTTAACAATTGTACTTAATTAGTATTTTTCAGGATGTTTGAACCATTTTAAGTTTTTTGGAACCTACTTCAGGATTTTTTTTTCTAATTTAATATTTGTAGAACCTATTTTAGGATTCTTAGAACCTATTTTAAAATAGAAATATACAGGGTGAACAGAAACTATAGGGACAAACTTCAGGAGGTGATTCCTGACAGGTAAAGAAACAAAAAAAATCGTATCAACATATGTCCGGAAATCGACGGTGAGTCTGCAATAAAGCAATTAGTACCGGTACACATACCATGACATGACTTTCATCCATGTTACAACAGGTGTTCAAAGTAGCCTCCATGGGATGCAATGCAAGCGTCCACACGTCGCTTCATGGATTGCCTCACTCGTTCGAATGTTCCAGCCTGTATCTGAATAGCGTTACAGGCTACACGGACACGCTGTTCAAGGGTCTGCACATCAGGAACTGGCTCAGCATACACAACACTTTTCAGATGCCCCCACAAGTAAAAATCAAGGGGGTTTAAGTCCAATGATCGAACGGGCTATGCCATAGAGCCTCCTCGTCCGATCCATCTTCTGGGGAAGATGTTGTTGAGATGGACGAACAATAATGCGAAAGTGGTCTGGCGCTCCATCATGCATCAGCCACATTACCTGTCGTATTGCAAAAGGCACATTGTGAAGCAAAAGAAGCAGAGTATTCTGCAGGGATTCCAGATACGTCTGTCCGTTAAGGCGAGGAGATACAATTATGCACCAATTGTGCATTTATATCGGTATCGCCCGAATGGGCACTGCTACTACAACAAACCCTGGGTGTATCCAAGAGTATGAATTTCTCTCCATGTTGCAAGTGCAAACATTTTGTTATGTTGATTATTAAGCTGGACACGATGTTTGAAAAATATGATGAATAATAATTTTCGGAATCCCATGTATTCCTTATGGGGAATCAACTTCAACATCAAGTTACGGCTAATCAAATAGAAGTTTCGACTTTTCCGCTGGTGAAATTCATCTTCAAACTGCCCTCTTCCCGTTGACATCTCTTTCTATTCCATCGGAAGTTTTATATTCACAAGAGAATGAATCAAATCATACTCCCATATGATCAATGCTTTTTCCCTTGCCTCCTGGCAGTGTTGCCAAACCTGATGCGCATAAAAGAACTAAATTTCACCTTAAATGGAGTTAAAACTGACTCTCATGGAGCTAGATTTACGATGGCTGGATAAAATGCCTTCTAGCGTAATGTTATTTGTCAAAGGGGTGGGGCACTGCTATTATCGTTAACTCTAAATTGATGACAATTTATTCTTAGTTTTCAACATCTAGATCCGGCGGCATCGCCCATCTCAATAATCCACCGATGGTGGTATGAAATCGAAAGTAAAGAATTCCATCACGACAATATTATGTCAATTTCACGTCTAACATTGCGCTATAAAGAAGTAGCTGGGGAGATAAGAGAGAGTGGGGCGACGCAGCCAATATAACAATATCACGTCACGTGCAAAATGTATAATTATGACGAAAGGTGGTCTATGTGGGTCGGAACCAGAGATGGCATCATAGTGGGGCACGGGGGGTGGGCGTACCAGTTCACAGCCGAACGAGTGCACGAAAGATTGATTGATTGATTTAGTTTATTTTACTTCGCGTTTTGTGCCTCTTGGCTAATTTGTGAAGATGGGGATGAGTGATGAAATTGATGAATGGACATTCGCAAACAACCAAGCTCGAGGGGGATTCGAACCCGGGACCCTTGGCGTCGCAGCGTGATGTGCTAACCACTCGGCCACAGGGTCCGGCTTGAGTGCACGAAAGAGCCAGATCTGGCTCCAAGAGAGCTAAGTTGGCACACTGCCGTGGACGGAATTGCTTGGGAAGACTCCCTTGGAAATTGTATCGCATGCCCTTAAGGCGTTGCGGAAGAACAAATGGTTCAAGTAGGTGGTCGCCAATAATCCCTGCCAAAACATCTGACGACAGAAATCCCAATACGGTGGTGGCCTGTTTCGAAAACCAGTGACAAAACCGTTCCCTTGGAGAAAAATCCGCTGGTGATAATCCCTGCACACGTTGCAGGTGATGGGTATAGTAGCGGTTTTCATGCAGGATACACAACACCATCGCTTGGCTTACACCATGCTGGCGGGCCACTTGCTTGGAGCATATACTGGGGTTGTTCTCAATATCGTGTAGCACATGTTCCTCCAGATCTGGTGTTCGCACATGCCGCGGCCGCCCTCCATGTCCACCTGAATGAAAGGACCCATGCTCACACAATCGCCCAAAAATGGCTGTAAACCTTTTTTGGTTTGGGTGGTGCTGCCTGTCCGGGTACGTGGCTCGATAAATCCGTGCGGCCTCTGGACCGTTTTCATCTGCTTGACCGCACATGAAGACCATCTCGACTTGTTCCTGGTATGAATAACGGACCATGGTGCTTCGAAGTAGCTCCAATCCATAACATTCGAATCACACAATCTGCAACACTAAGAAGCACCCTGTGAGTGTTGTTATGAGAGGAGGATGTCGTTCTTTAGTGCCATCAACCTTTGCAAATATGCGTTTCCGAACATATGTTGATATGAACTTTTTTGTTCCATTACCAGTCAGGAATAACGTCCTGAAGTTTGTCCCTATAGTTTCTGTTCACCCTGTATAGAAGATATATAGAAGATAGAAGGTATATTCAAGAGGACAATACTGATATGCGTATTTTGAGCAGTGAACGAATAGCTACCAAATATGGAGGAAAACATATAATCATGATTTGTATAACCTATTTGGCGAATGTGATAAAGGCAATGCCATCAAGGATAACACTGCAGTGGTGGCGTGATATAAACTCCTGTCATTGTTCGCGTGACTCGCTATTGTGATCCATAGAATATTATCGTTTTTACTCATTATTGGTCAAAACGTCTCTGGTTTATAGCGAGAATGTTGTTTTTGAAGTATTCTGGTTCGCTTAACAAAAAATCAAAAGTTGTTTCACTCAACACATTAAAATAGGAAGGAAATTCTAAATCTAGTGCATTATATTTGGATGGGATGAAACCAAACAAAAATACATATATTAGAATCTTACTTTTGTTATTTTTTTCCACCAAAAATCATATATTTAAAACATATTTTAGGAACACGTACTTATAGATATATAGAAATACTAGGTATCCTAATACACTCCCGGCAATGGTCGCGTGGATCACTATTGTGCTCAACTGAAATATGAGCTCTAATAACAGATCAACAATGGATATATTTCAAACAACGGATAAACCAACATAGTCCCTGGACTGTTCCAGGAAGGTAGACTGGAAGCCAAGGTCAAACTGCAGTCGCACGTGGAAATATACGAATGGATACAAGCAACGCATGAAGACGTATAGGACTCTCAAGAAAGTGTATTCGAGGAAACCGATTGGAAGAATAAAAATTGGGAGATGACATTGAGGTGGAACTGGGCGACCATAAGCAATGAAATTGAAAACGTTTCAGGACGTTCTGACTGATAGTCGAACTCGAACGCATGTCCAAATATAACTAGAATAATTAACTGAAGAAGACTTAGATTACAAGATCATGTGGCACGAATGGGAGAGGAAAGAAGAGTTTACAGGATTCTTTTTGGGAAACCTGATGGTAAGGGATCTGCAGGAAGGCTAACAAGAAGATGGAAGAATAACGTTGAGATCGACCTAAAGGAAATCGGTAAGGATGGAAAAGATTGGATTGATCTTGCCCAGGATAGGGACAGATGGAAGGCTTGTGTTGCTGCAGCGACACACACTCAGGTTTAAGAATGCTAGAGAGTTAGTTAGTTAGTTAGTAAGACAGTCGAAATCGAGTCCGTAAGGTTATGATAGCGATTCTCGAGGTTTTATCAGTCACTTCAGAAGAATATTCGAATGGCATAAATATTTGGGTGGCATATTTAACAAAGGACATGAACATTTCATCCCATTTAGTGATTTCCTTTCGTTCCATCGACTTTTAATCTTCACGTTGGGGTCAGTCGAAAGGCACAGCTAACAAAGATACAGTGGCGGCGATTGGGTTCCGGTTTAGCTTAGTGCCCGGGGAAAAGTGGCAAAAAGTGCCCTCCATAATCACCGGCACTGAATCGAGGGTTGATGTCAGAGCGATTCTATCGCTCGACTCAACCTCGTTACAGTTCGATACCCGGTGGATGCTCATAGTGGTTCAAATTTCACTTTAAACTATACGTGCAGTCTCGATTAGTCTATCTGTGCATATAATGGACTTAAACATCAACTCAACAACAACAACAACAACAAATTAACCTCTCTATCGAATGTTCTGCAAATGTAAATCCAATTTATCATGGGACAGGAAGAACGATACTTCCAAGCCTTCTCAGGATTTGAACCTGAGACCTCTGGCTTCACGGAGTGTCCTAAAGGCCACTCCTCCACTCAGGCTGACATATTTGGGCCTCCCCGATGTCGTAGTGGCAACGTCGCCGCCATGTAATCAAGGGGTCCCGGGTTCGATACCCTGTGGAGGCACATAGCGTTTCGGATCCCACTTTAAACTGAAGGTCAAGTGTCGATTAATCTATGTGTGCATAAAAGTAGACTTAAAACAACAAATCAATCAAACAATCAATTAAACAATCAAACAAATAAATCAATTGAACCAACAATAAAAAACAATCAAACAAACAAACACTCAATCAAACAAACAATCAAATAAACAATCAATCAAACAAACAATCAAACAAACGATCAAACAAACAAACAATCAATCAATATTTTTCTCGTTCCCACGATCAACCTCTAAGGGTGCAGAAATGAAATCACAGATACTGAATATAAAGCCAACAACATATCCTAATCGCCAATGAGGATCTGATGAGACATACGTATATTATCTGGTATTCTTATGATTCGCAGTAGGTCACGGTAGCCATTAAAGCATTAAACGGTTTCGGAAACAAGTGAGACAAAGGTCATGTAGTTAATACTAAAGTTAATAAGATCAAATGACTTCCCTACTGTAATTTTCTCTCAAGAAACAACAGTTCAAGGCAAAATCGTTGAATGCCAGCAGTCCAGAGTCGATGACATTGCCCGAAGATTTACAAGACCCCGGTCGACCTCCAAGAAGCAAACGAAAGGGCAATTGATGGGTGTCATCCTCCCTGGAGCGTAAAAAGTTAATGATGATCGTCTCTAGCCGCCACCGACTGGAGTCTCCCTCCAGCAAAACAAAACACTTTCCTCCAGCGACCGTGACCTCGGAGACCTTTTAGTTCAGTTGCTGGTGAAAGGGGACTACAAGGGTAAGCGAGGAGGTTCTGCCCAATTTAGGACAAAATAACCGACTTATGACACAAGAGCAGGAAGGTGTGTTGCAAAATTATCTCAATCGACAGGTGCTCCTTTGAAAAGGAATTTATTGCAGCAGTGGGTGGTCACAGTGGCAAGTTCAGAGAGGGTTTTCAGGGGTTATAACCCCTTTTTTGAATCAGATTTTTTTTAGAGGAAGTAAAAACCAGGGTTGTTTAAGGTCGAGGAATTTTAAATAAATTGAATTCCGGTGCAGGAGAGAAAATCAGCAAGCGTTAACTTCTCTGACGCTATACGCGACCTTCCTCCAGAGATAACTGACACAGGGTCTACTCCCGTGACGGACATAATATGGGGAAACTGCCTGAATACGTGAAGTTAATACTTGCCCAATTTCTTGGTGAGTCTCGGTAGTCTAATGGTCTTGCTCAACTGGGCGGCCACTTGCTTGGGTAATGCTGCTTGGTGAACAGAATAAACGCAAAGGAACAAGCTGAAAAGGCTTGAACGCGAAACGGATTAAGCGCGAACGGAATAAACGTGAAGGAATTAGCGCGAAATGTTTAAGCGCGAAATGAAATAAACGCGAAACGGATTTATTCCGAAACCAAAATTGAACACAGGAATAAGTGCGAAAGGAACAACAGCATTGTTGAGTTTAGAGACTCTCAACCGTCGTCGTTCCATGGTCAGGGGATTTGCCAATGGTCCAAAAGACGTCAAACACATATAAATTGAAGGGTAAGGGGAAAAAAACAAGGAATGTCACAAAACTACTTTTTGGAGGAAAACGACATTTTAATACTAAAAACGCATACAAAATATAACAGGGAAGTTTATTTTTAATGACAATATTTTTTTGCAACAAAACAAGTTCTACTGAAGCCACGACAGAAAAATGGCTATTTAAATCAAAACCTTATAAGAATTACAATTGTTTTTCTAATCAAACTCCCTTCTCTAATGGTATAGAACTATAAATGTCCGTTTGTGCACTGCTGACATTTCTGTGCTTGCCGATCAGTATTCGGTTTTGTGAGGCAAATTGACATAAAATTGTTGTGCCTTAGGGTGGCTAAATTTTTTTGAGGACGAGCAGGTCTTTTTATTTTGCTTTTGATATAGGCAACCTTCGTAAATATGCCCTCCCTGGAAGCTCGAACTGTCCATGTTCCGTGTTCTCCTTCCATTCACGCTTTTTCTTTCTTATGGTGATTTATTTGCTCAACCGAGCACCATTGTAAATGTCGCGATAAATCACAAGTCCAGGATCCTTCAAAAATTTCAATTGCTTCACTTTCTGAAGGGTGAATGGGCATTTCGGCACAAACTTCTCTCGGAGAAAAGCGGTCCACTTCCGTATGATTGTATGATGAGCGATCACAACTTGGAAAGGTTCCGGTAGTACCTCGACCTAATTACTAGGTAGTTCCATCCTATTTTTCTGAATCACCAGTCCCATGTTCTTATCGCACTCCAATTAGGAATGCCCTCTGATGGGGGCACCTACCTCATGTGATAGAAGCCGAAGTTTCATGACTTCTGCCTCTCTGCAGGTCTTCGTTCTTTTTTTCGTACAGGAAACGTCACCACCTGCAATCCTTTCAACGGAACTCATTGTTCACGTCACAAATGTCAACAATCACCAAACACCACCGATTGTTACTACTCACAGCACGCGACTCTGAACGACTTCGCGTCTTGTAAACGAATAAGGTATAACCTGAGAAGGTTAGTTTGTTACTCTGCTTTACCTCGCCTCCTTCTGGAAGCACGTGGACGTTTCTGGTTCTTACCCAGTATTGGTTGGACATTCCTTGTTCTTTCCGAGTACCCCAAATATTCGATCGTCTCTTACACCCACATTTCTCATTTCATTCCAGTGAGTGATGTACAGTTGTTTACTACCAGTTCCAACCAACAGAATGAGCTGTAGTCCTCAAAATCGAAAGAAATGGACATTTCTTGTTTTTTCCCTTTCCCTTCATTTCTAATGGAGATTACTTCGTTCTCACGGGCTGCTAATTTAATAAGTAATTAACTCAATTAACTCAACTGAACTGAGCTTAGCAACGCAACAACGAAGAATCGCTCGCCTCACCTACTGGGCGAATTAAACATCACATGAATTATAATACGGTCAGGATAAGTGCCTAACAGTCGGAGTTACCAAGAATAAACCTAGGAGGATTTGATTTTAAATACCTGAAATGACGTTACATAATACTACGGTGTTTCTGAATATACACATATATTAAAGCACAGATAAATAGACATTACATCTTGCCCTCTTTCACTCGATCTCACATTCATTCTCTCATTCTATGGCATATTGCGACAATATGACAAATACAAAGGTTAGATTAATTACTACCTTGACCATACTCTTGCTATGTCTTGGCTACATTGCCTATTACAATTTATCTTTTAGGATTTTAAGGATAAAGTGAATAATTGTTCCTTGTGCGAACCCCTTCTATCTTTTCTGAAGGTATAAATATATTCAATGAACTATTGTTTGCCGTTAACATTAACTCTGATCTTTAACATTGTTTGTCCGCCGGAATACCGATGCCTAGGGATGCCATAGCACTGATTTAAGTTAAGCAATGATTTGATTTACGCAGATTCGCGGTAGATAGTCGTCGTCTTTCTCACACACGCACATGGTTGGATCTTACCTTCGCTGCATTCCCTCTGACCTGGGTTGGGTGAAAGTGGTCCTACAGTTCTGGAAGGCCTGCACACTCCATTGTTGCACCTCGCGGTTATCCTGGTTGGCGAAAGTGGATCAGTCGGCAGCTCCATCTGGCATCATCGGATCCTGGCTTCACTCGTTCACTTCACAGGGACATCCAGGACGGTACACGCCCACTGTCGACTCCATACGACAACTTGCGCAATAATAGGTCAGTTCTTCGCGGTCACTCGTAAGTACAGATACGTGACTTGGGCGATGAGACGAACGTACGCGATGAGCCATTCGCGGTTTCACATGAATATCAAATGTTATTAACTTTCACTACTTTGGACGTTGTTTCGGACGATTGACACGGGTGGACGTGTCTGGCGTTATTCTCACATAACTACACGTATGTGCACGGATGCGTTGACGGCAAGGGGAGGACGACCCCCTGGTTCTACTCTGCTCTACTCCATGGCTCTGAAACACTCACTCGAGGAAAAACAAATCCAGACCTCGAGTCTGCTTGCAACTCGCAGCTCGGTCGCGCGTAGCTCACACTCCGGTGGCGATTGTAGGCAAAACTGTGCAAAGCTGTGCAAAACTGTCTCTCGTTATTCCAAATCATCCCTTTTATTCCAGATTTGAACGTGGTGACGCTGTACCCTCTATGATCAGGTGCTTGTTTATTGTTTCTGGTGCTTTGACCGTTGTCCTCCTATCCTGGTCAATGCTCACTCAGGTCCTTAACCTCTGGCCGCAGCCCCTCGCGCAGAGATTAGGCTAACTCTTCCTCTTTTGTATTCGGTTACGAAAAGCAAGGACAACTCGGTAGGGTAGCGTCTCCCTTTCAATTCAGCGATGAATCTTTAATAATTCATAACTCCCGTATTTCTGTTCTGATTAGGCTCAAATCTTGGAATCAGTACTTTCATGATGTGTTCTTCCGCTGGTTGAAATCTCATCCAATTCGGTCCATTGGTTTAGAAGTTGCATTTTTCTTGATATTCCCATAAGAATGCATGTAAATCCGAATTCGGGCGAAAAACGGTGGTTGAGCAAGCTAGTGCTGGCTAAGACAGTTCGCTAGACACCTGTATTCGCGACGGATATTAATATTACCAATTGTAATTAATTCCCAATAACGGGCAATTAGATTAATTACTTGTCACTCAATATTTGACCGTTATATCGTCGATTAAAATGTGAAACTATATTTCATGAATAAGCATTACATTCCTTTTAGAAAGTCCGTTAATTAATTTATACACCTAATAAAATAAATTAACTTTATTAAAAGTTTATCATTCCTGTCAGTCATTATTTAAAATTAGCTTGATCTTTAAAATAAATTAAATTTAGTGTGTAATGAGTAGGGAACGGAACTTTATGTGCCAAAAAACTCAGAAATATATTTTTTATGTGTCATAAATGTTGAAAATATGTGATAAAAACAGGAAAATATGTGACAAAAATTAAAAAAAAAACATTTGGTAACAAAAACAAAATATTACATGCATTTTTAACACCTGAAATCAGTTTCTAAATGCTTACCTCTTAGTGAGATATTTTTTAGAAAAGTTGCAGTGGATCATCATAGTTTTTTCCAAAATCTCCATTGTAAATCTGTGACGATTTTCTCTAAAAAGCATCTTATATTGTGAGAAAGATCGCTCCACGTCGCAAGGAACAATTCTTGCATATTTGAAGCACGAAATGTCACTAACGCTGAAGTTTTCCAAAGCTTCCTCTTCCTCTACTTCACCTTCCAAAACACGTGCAATTTGGCACAAAGTTTAAAAACCTTGGTTTTTCCCAAAAAATTCTGTACATTTAGACATTAGCACTTGTGCGTTAGATCCAGTGGGGGTAATTTCCCCCCCCCCCCAATAGGACCGTAGGCGAGGCACCAGAAGTCTGCCAGCGAGCGTGTTCAAAGTCAAAACAAACCTAACATTATCGATATGAAAGAGGTGCGGAGAATAAACGTTTTTCCTTCGAGGATTTCGAGGTAGCTGAAGTCAATGAGCGATTTTATGTATTTAAAATGAAAATTCGCAGAATATGTATTTACATACGGAAAACTGGAGAATATCTGTTTTTATGAAAAATAAAATTTGCTTTCCTGACATATAAGGCTATGATCAGAATTTTTGCAAAAACGAGGGTCTCTATCTTATCGCAGAAAAAACATTTATGTACCTAAGTTCCGTTCCCTAGTAATGAGCTATAAAAGTGCGTATACATTTTTGGTGGACACCCTGTAGTAAAATATGTGGAATTTCCTGAAAATGTAACTAAACGCTTGCAAAAGACAGGAAAATAATGTGATAAGGTATATTTTTATAGCACTAATGAGAATATTTTCATCTTTCTAGTAAAAAGGAGAACATTTGGTAGTAACGAAAGGAAGTAGCGGTTTCTGCTATTCGCAGATTCGCACGTGCACACCCAAATAAATCTGTAATGCTAATCATTATTATTATACTTATTTATTGAATTCTATCTCCTTCGAAACATCAAGTGTTCCCACGCCGCTCCACCAAGAGAGATGGTGGAGGAGGGTGCGATCACTGATATCAACCCACGTAGACCGAGCCGCGCTTGAGGCTTGAGGCTTGAACACAAAGTTAGTTTCGCTCCCTATGATGCTTTTGCAGCAGTCGCGTAGAGGACTCTGATTGGGTCTTTTGGCTTGAGCGCCGTGTGAGGGGAGGTTGCATCATTTAGGAAAGCCGTGAACGCAGCGATCGCTGTACTAGCAAATTTAGTGTTGCAAACCCAGCCATTCCATTAGAGATCGTGTGACAGAGTCGAGGAAACCCATTCATCATTGCAAATTGAGGGATTTTTTTTAGAAAAGGGAAATTTTGATGGTATATTATTGTCCCTCCGATTCTGTCCCGAGCATGACAGGGGAAGAAAAGAGGGAAGGTGAGAAGGTCAACTGAAAGCCAGACGGGTGTTTTAAACATGCTTGATATTGCCTTTCCTTAGTGCATCTTGGCCAAACTAAACGGTATTTGTGGCGCAGTAGCCGAATTATCAACGCGGAGGGAGCGTACATCAATCAGCCAGCTGTTTTGCATTGTGTGTGGCTGTTACTGAGTTGCAAAATTGTTTAGCGTTGTCAAAAACTCGTGCCTCTTTCAGTGCAAACTGTTTGATTTCATGATGAATATGGAAACTGTACATAGCGAAAGCAGAGACTTAATATTTAACGTTGTTGAATTTTTGGAGGGATGTTAGCTACAAAGCCTGTAGCAACTGCAGCAATATATGGATACGGCGGAAGGGAAGGAGCAATTCTAAAGTACGAAGCAGGGCAGTGTGGACTGAGTGAGTACTGTAATTTTCTGTAAGATTTATTATTCTCTTGATTTCGCTTGATTTGCTTGGTTCGATCAGTCTGTCATTAGAAATAAACAACAGCTAGATAGATTACAATTGATTTCCTCCATGTGGTAGTTGGATCGTCTTTTTGGTGTACGCCAATGTTATTATTTTCCCTGTTCATTAATATCAGCGGAGGAGAGGAGGAAGTTTTTATGAAATATTTTGCAAATCGACAATGGTATTGATATTGTAGATCGGTATTTCTATGTTTTGAGTGATTTTGTCGGATTATCGATGCTGAATTACATATTGCACAATAACATCGCTCTTCTCGTGATTGGCTGGATAATTCCCGAAATATTTGACATTTGTAAAAAATCAGTGAAAAATCATGAAAATAACTGTCATAGGCTCATTTTCAGTGAAAGGTGATCAAAACTTGGGTTGCGAATATATTAAGCATCATTATATACTCAGAAACGGGTGCGAGTATTTGACAGGGGTCGTATAACACTTCTGGACGCTAGACTAAAGTGCACACCCATAGAGCCAGACCACGAGCCGCCACTGACAAAAGGTGATCGGATGTACTGTGCAACGTATCCAAGCTGTTGCTATTGGGAGTGCACATATACCATCGACTAGTATCCCTCTCCTCTTTAAGAAACTGAACAATACGCACATTACTTTCATCGGACGATACAGTACAAATGTTAAGGAAGTACTGGAAAGTGAGTCCTTATCCTGTTCCCAAACTTCTCTCTGTCCTTGCTGGCAGACACGTGGGACGTTATATCAAAAACTCTGAAAGATAATTGTGAAAAAGTGATGGAGATAAGAAACTTAAGAACACCCATACCGAAAGCAGGTCAGTTTGTCGATAAGCGATACCATCCCACAAACAGCTTGGCATGACACCTGGTTGGGCAACAACAACAACAGGCTTTGTACAATTAAGACCACCACCCTCGTGAGGGAGAAGAAAGAAACCACGAAAACTTTCACAGGCGTCGACTGTTTGAATTAATAAGGAGGAAGATGTTTGGAGGGAGGAGGACACGGGAAATGCACTGTGGAATCTCTCGAGGACTGTGGGACCAATGGTCTTACGCAACTGGGACGTCCACTTGCATGGGTAATGCTGCTTGGTGAACACACAACTTCTCAAGCCATGCTGAACATCTATGGGGTTGCAAGAAACACCGCGAAAGTGAAATTTTTGTGGTTAATCCGTTTAGCAGTTCTTCCTTTCGCACTTATACCGGTATTCAATTTTCGTTTTGCGCTTAATCAGCTTCGCTGTAATTTCTATTGTGTTTAATCCATTTCGCGCCATGGGCGTCGACCCCCCCCCCCTTGGAAATTGACATCGTTCAATAAAGATACAAGAAAGCCGAAAGTTTGTTACTTTTATTGTTAAGAACAGAAAAAAAAAGTTCACTTAGTTAGTATTCAAACAGAATAATCAAAGTAAAAATGTATTGGATGGAAAACATTGAGTGAAAAATAAAGCAACAAGGTTATATTCTACCAAATTGTTCCACAGTTTTCAAAATTCCAATTACAGTTGTTGGCGAGAGGTCACGCAACAAAGTTTATGAAAAACAATTCCCCCTAACATTTAAAGCCTTTTCTTGAACGAGACATGCAAAAGTTAATATCAAAATGCATTTCAGATACTAACTGCATAAATAGCAAAATAAGTAATTGAAAATAGTTGTTCGGTTATTCACTCGTTTGGTGGATAGAGTCTCCCCATTTATATAATAATAATAATTATTATTATTATTATAATTATTTCGAATACAATTTATTTTTGGTAGTTCATAATATTTATTATTGTATAATAATATTTAAAACCGTGATAATAATACTTATTACTTTTCTACTATTCAACTTTTATCAGTTGCCTGACCCCCCTGCAAAAATTTCTGGCGACGCCCCATCTATGCATTCCGAAACAGATAAAACACACGAGCAAGCTCTCCCGGTGGCGCAGTGGTAACGTCGTCTCCTTTTAACCTGAGTCCTGAGTTCAATTCCGGTTGGAGACACACAGTGGTTCGGACCTCAATTTAAACTATAGGTCCAGTCCCGATTAGCCTTCTGTACATAAAATGAACTTTAAACAAAAACTCAAGTCCAAGCCTGTTGTTATAACTCCCCAGAAACGTAGGTGAATACAGTCGTACCATACAGAGAAAACCGCGGTCAACTCCCAAAATAAAGTTGACAGTCATTTATTTATTCTCTGGCAGTTGTCGCAGACGAAAAAGTCCCCTTTTGCTTGTTCCCCGGTGTGCCCGTGTTGCTATATTTAATACCTTCCTTATTTGCTTATTTGTTAAAGTAATTGTTGTTGATTTATTGATTTGTTTTTTTTACTTCGCTTTTCTGCCACATTTCCTAATCGTGAAGTTGATGATGAACGATGATATGATGAAATTAATGAAAGGACACTCACAATGAACACCCATACCTAGATGTGGATTCGAACTCGGGACTCCTGGAGTCGTACAGCAGTATGCTAACCACTTTGACACGCAGATTGGCCATTATCAAAGTAATTCGGCAACGTTAAATATTACGTCTCTGCTGTTGCTGTGTGCAGTTTTCCCTTTCTTCATGATACGAACACTTTAGCATTGAATAAAGTGACGACGATGTGTTGAAGAACGCAGCAAATTACATGGCAAGCAACTTGATTGCATCACCCACGCTCCCTTCCCTCAATTAGGGTTGAAAATTCGACAAGAGCGCCAGAGGGTGTGTCTACACATGTGACATAATTCTTTATATCGTTGCAATTCATTTTTTCTGTTTATCAGACCTCCGCGTGGGACTGATCACATTGCGATATAACGCCAAATGGTTCATTGTGGGTATCCCTTTATCAATTTCATCTAATCATCCCTCGTAGTCGCGATTAGCCAAAAAGTAGTAATAATATTAATAATAATACATTTTCGTTATTAAGCGGTTGAGTTTAAGTCTACGGTTGCTCTGCCATCTAATTCTTGTCAATGTAATGTTACATGTATTATGATGAACTGGATATGAAGCTAACTAACTAACTAACTCTCTAGCCTTCTTAAACCAGAAGGTTCATGGCTGCAGGAACACAGGCCTTCCATCTGTCCCTATCCTGAGCAAGATCTATATACTCTTTTCCATCCCTACCGATTTCCTTTAGGTCCATCTCAACGTTGTCCCTCCATCTTCGTCTTGGCCTTCCTACAGGTCTCTTACCATCAGGTTTCCCAACAAGAATCCTGTAAAATCGTCTTTCCTCTCCCATTCGTGCCACATAGCCTGCCCAGCTAAGTCTTCTTGATTTAATTTTTCTAATAATATCTGGACATGAATACAAATTATGTAGTTCTAAATTATGTAACCTTCTCCACTCACCTGTCTCCTCATCCCTTTTAGGTCCAAAGATTTTCCTAAGGATCTTATTTTCAAATACTCTCAATTTATGTTCCTCTTTCAATGTAAGGGACCAAGTTTCACACCCATATAATACTACAGGCAAAATTACTGTTTTGTATATTTTAACTTTTAGTTTCTTAGATATTAAACGAGAAGACAAAAGTTTATGAAGAGAGAAGTAACATGCATTTCCTGAATTGAGCCTATTTTTTATTTCCTCTTTAATATAATTTTCACTTGTTAATATTACTCCTAAGTATTTAAATTTGGAAACTGGATATGAAGCAGTAACATAAATAAAAAATAATAGATTTATACCTGAAAGAACATTACAAAATTAAATGGATACACAAATGTTAAACTGCATATACAAAATACAGTGATGATTATGATAACAGTAATAATAATAAAACTAATATTAACATACAATTCTACATCGTGAGTGACGATCCTTCAGTATGTGCTGCGACTTTGCCATTATTCCGTTAACACCAAACCTTTTACTTTACTTCTGAAGCATACAGGAATTTTACGCATGCGATGTTCGCAGGCAATGCATTCCATGCTTTGGGAGCCGAAATGGAGAAAGATGATTTGTAGGCACTGGTTGAATTATGGAATAAGTCGAAATTGTTCCGCTTGTTCCGTGGTAGAAAAGCGACGTGGAATAACAAAAATACCCCCCCCCCCACACACACACACACACATCCACTAAACGTGCCTTCGTGACACGGTGCTATATGCACGAGCAACT
Source organism: Lepisma saccharinum (assembly GCF_977018435.1). Classification (NCBI taxonomy): domain Eukaryota; kingdom Metazoa; phylum Arthropoda; class Insecta; order Zygentoma; family Lepismatidae; genus Lepisma; species Lepisma saccharinum. The sequence continues at coordinate 45,039,561 of NC_139246.1, forward strand.
TTACCATGCGCACGGATTGTACTCGAAGGTGTGGAAATAAGAAACAATGTAAGTTAAACCAATACAGTATGTACTAAAAGTTAGTCTGATGCCTTCAAATTTCATCAAACTTCCGTTCTTACTTAAAACTTGATCCGAATTTAGCTGTGCAAAGGCGAATTTCCCTTCATGTAAAAGTACAGGCTTGCTTGAAACTTTGGAACAACTAGGGACAGTGGCAACTCTAAAAGGGAGTGGTGGATGGCCACATCATTCCCCGCAAATGATATTATTATTGGTGCTGTTAACATAACTATTATTACTACTTACTAATACACTCTCGCTCATAAGTACCACTGAAGATTTACATGCTGTTAATGACCATTTTGGTAAAATTTGCAATGAATCTGAAATTCCTCCTCCACTTAAAGCTCAACAAATAAAGCATTTCGAGAACAAAACCTGTTCCACCGCTGAACAATATTTTAACTTTACTGAGGTAACTGAAAAAGATGTACATAAAACTATTTATAGCATACGCTCAAATAGTTTTGGAGTAGATGGTATCAGCACTAAAATGCTCAAACTTTCTTTGCCTTATGTTTTATCTCCGCTAACACACGTCATTAACTCCTCTCTTTCCAGTGGCGTCTTTCCTGAAATTTGGAAAGAAGCACGAATCCTGCGACTTCAGAAAAAACAGATCGCCACTTCTTACAATGACTTTAGGCTTATCAGTATTTTGCCTGTGCTATCTAAAGTAGTCGAGAAAATAGTGCATTCGCAGACGTTAAACTACGTTAACACGAGTAATTTACTGCCCCCGCTGCAATCCGGATTTCGTGAGAAACACAGCACAGCCACTGCTCTTGCTAAAGTTGTGGATTATATTCTCTATGCCATTGATAAACAGCAAGTCACGATTTTAGTACTTCTGGATCTCAGTAAGGCTTTTGACACTGTGCAGCATGATTTATTATTAGCCAAACTTACAAACTTAGGCCCCCTCCTCTTCACCCATTATACTGCAGATTTGCAGCAAGTCATAAAATTCTTCACTCCACATTTTTACGCAGACGTTATCCAGTTATATTTCTCAGATCATTACGCTTCGTTGGAACGTAAGCTTCAGTCACTAAATCCTGACTTGAACATCGTCAGTAACTGGTGTGTATCTGACGGTCTTAAAATAAATCCAGAAAAATCCACTTTCATAATCATTGGTTCTAATTATTCAAGGTCGTTAATTAAAAATATTAAGATCGAGCTCAAAATAAACAATTTGTCCATTGTCAGGAATAACACTGCTAAAAATCTTGGTCTGATTTTTGACGAAATTTTTGACTGGACAGAACATGTAAAGACGCAATGTAGGAAAGCTTATGGAACACTTACGAATCTGAATCGTTTCCGTGACTTCCTCCCTGCGGAATGCAAGCTGACTCATCCAAGCATTAATCTACCCATTGTTCGATTATTGTGATAATGTTTACGGCCCTCAACTCTCGCAAAAGCTCAGTAAAAATGCGTGGTTCAGATACATTTTTCAAGCAAAATGATCCGATCATATTCTTCCATTCTAAAATAATAATCAGGTTCTTACCATGGCAAACAGAAGGAAGTTGCACTATCTCTGTTTTGTACGCCGCTTACTAACAGAAGGTAAACCGCAGTACCTGTTTGAGAAGATACATTCCCGTAGGGAAATCCATCAGTATGTTACCCGTAAGCGGAACAACTTCGATTTACCCAATCACTCTACCAAGGCCTACAAATCATCTTTCTCCTTTTCGGCTCCCAAAGCATGGAATGCATTGCCTGTAAATATCGCTAGAAAACAACCCATTAAATTTCAAAGATCTGTTGTTAATGGAACAATGGCAGAGTCGGGGCACATACTGAAGGTATCAAGTCACTCACTATATGGAACTGTATTATTGTATTATTACTACTATTGTCTTTTGTATTTGTAGCTACACTTTTTTGTATGCAACTAATTCCTATGTATTTTTTCTTCATTTTTTTTGTATCTCTGTATTTTTTAATTTCTTTTTTACGTTTCCATAAGTTTATATCATCTCATATGTATTATCATATCGACAAGGGTTAGGTGGCAGAGCAGCCCTTGGCTGAATCTCGCCCGCTGATTAAAGAAAATTTATTATTATTATTATTATTATTATTACATGTTTGCATGAAATATACATATTCAGGTGCTTGCCTAGCTCTAAATGCCACTGCACGCCACTGCAAAACGCATATGTTTGGTGATAAACTCTAAGTTAGTCTTTTCATCATCTCATCTTAGCGATCTGGTAAAAGTGGTATAGAAAAGCGAAGTCATTCAGTAAAACTTCCACGCTTTACCCAGTTTTCAACCTACATTCCCAGGCTTATTAGCACGTTACCCCAGAAAACTAACTTCACACAGGCTGGCACCTATAATATAGTTATGATTGATTGATTTGATTTATTTTTAATTCACGTTTCTGCCACTTTTGGCTAATTGAGAGAAGATGATGATGAAGGGTTATAAGAGAAAATAGATGAAGGGATCATCACAAACCGATATGGATGATACACAAGTCGCAAAGAGGATTGTACTGGTCATTGGTCCAGATGCAAAAGCCTCGATAGTTTGCAGAATGCAGTCCAGGGTGCACTACATGGAACAGATGTTGACACTTTGGTGCATTCTTACACCCCATAATATATTTGTGGACAAAATGAGAAAATAGTTGTAAACAAATGAATACACGAGATATTAATATCCAATATGGAACATTATAACCTATTTTCCAATTCATAAGCAAGATTTGTACAGCCACTCACATTACCTCATCGCAGAATGTATTGTAGAAATGTGGAAATTTTGTCATGCACGGATTGTTTTACATTAACATTAAAAATTCGTGTCATTCTTCTCTAAAGGTAGACACTACTACTTACATCTTGTATCTAAGATGGAAACAGCTAATTTAGGTACTATACGGTCATATTACCAATTAACTTTGTGAAACATACATTGATTGCATATTTTTGTACATATATCACTACGTTCTACATACATTTATACTGATACTCTCCCTATTTTCTCATATTTTGTTCTATTCAAATAGTAAATATATAAGTTTACTAATCGGAGATATTTAAATACAATTTTTTCCCTTGAAGTGGATACCCAGAAACAAAATTCAAAACGGGAGATGGGGTAATAATTACAAGTTTGTGTTCTGAAGTGGGGGATATAACTTTATTCATAAACGTCTGATGTTTATATAGAAAAGTAGAGCGAATGTTATATGTACATATAAGTTACAAATAGAAGTAGAAATAAACAAGTGAACGAGTAAGAGAGAGAAAGCAAAAATAAATTAGAGGGAGGGAGAAAATATAAAATAATCTAAAGAGAGGGAGAGATAGGAAAACCGAGTAAAAGAGAGAAACTAGAGTGTAAGAGAAGCAAGAGACGGAGAGAAATATGAGAAACTAAAGAGAGAGAGAGAGAGAGGGAGAGAGAAGAAAGAGAGAACTAAGAAAACTAAAGAGGGAGAAGAAGGGAGATAAGAGGGAAATATAACAGACTAGAGGAAGAGATGAAGCGAGGAAAAGAGGGAAATAAGAGATACTAGAGAGAGATGAAACGAGGGGAAAAAGAAATAAGAAAAATTGAGAGAGAGAGAAACTAGGGGAAAAGTTTCAGGAGAAACTTGAGAGAGAGAGAGAGAGAGATAGCGCTGGAAAGAGAGAAATAAAATATATTAGAGAGAGACAGACGGAGAGAAGAAGCGAGGGGAAAAGATGATTAAGAGAAACTAGAGAAAGAGAGAAGAAGTGTGGTAAGAGAGACTAAGGTGAAATGATGCGAAGAAAAGACAAACTAGAGAGAGAAACAAGAAGCGATGGAAAAGATAAATAAGAGAAGCTAGATAGAGTAAGAAAGAAAAATGAAATAATTAAAACTAGAGAGAGAAAGGAAGGGAGACGGAGGAAGAGTGAGAGACAAGGGAAGAGAAAGAAACAAAACAAGGCAGAAAGGACAAAAGCATTAAATAAATAAATCAACGACATAGAGCGTAGGTAAGAATAGTAGTTAAATTCTATGTAAAGAAATGTATAAGACGAGAAAGAAGATTCAAGAATGAAATATTAGAAATACGTTGTTTTTTTTTCTAAATTCAAAGTTAATCAAACGACACCCCTACCCTTTCGGCTCTCTCACTCGCATATTTCTTTCTACGTGCCCCCTGCAGGTGGTAAGGATAACATAGTATACCATACGACTTAACCAGGCAGTTCATTTCCGTTTGAACAAAATTTTTCGAGCAGAGCACTTACTCGAACTAACTAACTCTCTAGCCTTCTTAAATCCGAAGGTTCATGGCTGCAGCAACACAGGCCTTCCATCTGTCCTGAGCAGGATATAAAAATCTCAATTGGTAGTAAATTGGCTCTATTGGACAGCACTTACTCTATTTGAGTTATTTAAAATCAGCTGCACCTCCATAAAAGTGTCCGGTTCATAAGATTACTGAACTCACCGGTAAGTACTTGTATTAAAGCCATCAGTGCTGAATACATTTTAAGTGGTTTGGGAAGAATGAAATCTTATATAATCGCGCCGAAGTTCCGATTGTCTAATTCAAATGTCAATATTATACACATACATTTTCAACATGATTGAAATTCTATACATATCTATTAGCAAATACTGAAAAAAACTTTTGGTATTATTTACTGCATTTTCTCGTGCAAACTGTTTTCTAATCTCCTCTTACATGAGCAGGACAGTAGGTTAGGCAGAACAGATAAGGTGCTCTTAACCTTATTATAATATATGACCCTCACTTCGAAAATTAATCCCGGGTTTGATACCTGGTGGAAGAACACAGTGGTTCGGGTCCACAGTAAACTATAGATTCAGTCCCGATTAGCCTTCCTGTGTATAAAGTGAACTTAAAAAACAAACTCAAACTCTGGCGATGTGCAGGGTCAACGAAGTTAATAACAATGTTACCGCCTACCAATCCTCATAGCACTGCTTGCAGCTGGAGAACTGTTGGGGATCAACTTCCTTACTTGGGTTTTTACCCTTCATGCTCTAAACACATTACATTAACATTAGAAATCGAAAACTGAAGATCTGTCATAATAAATTGTATTTTATACAACGTATATTGATACAATTGCAAGTTGAATTGTATCTTCTCCAAACATGCTGTATAAAGAAACAAACTACCTGCGCACTAAGTGAGGTGAGTGTTCAAATTTGGTCACTTGTTCAATCTACTTTTCACGAAATGATTAATAATATCCAAACGTCAAACTTACTCCCATACTCATTTCCAGTATTCTAAACAGATTCCTGATCTTCCTGTGCAACACGTAAAAAGGAATTTCAACATAAGCTATAAACCTTCCTGAATTCGAGAAACGAATTTCAACATAAGCTAGCTACATATCGTTCTACATCCGAGAAGCAAATTTCAACATAAGTTACTTATCTTCCTGCCTCTGCGAAACGATTTTCAACGTAAGTTACTTATCTTCCTGCATTCGCGATACGAATTGTAACGGAAGTTACTTATCTTCCTGCATCCGCGAAACGAATTTCAACATAAGCTACTTATTACCCTTCATCCACGAAACGAATTTCAACATAAGCTAGCTACTTGTCTTACTGCACCCACGAAACGAATTTCAATATAAGCTACTTATCTTCCTCCATCCTCGTAACGAATTTCAACACAAGCTACTTATCTTCCTGCATTCGCGAAACGAATTTCCACATAAGCTAGGTACAATCAACAGCAAATGAATTAGGAGAAAAAAGATTTTCTCGACGAAAAATGAGTTGGCAATGCTGCGAACACCGAGGCATTTGCGATAAGACGCTTGAGGAGCTTCAAGCAAAGTTTTCTCAACGCACAACTTCAGTACAGAAGGTCATGTCGATTGGCAACTTTCGAGAGTATGTTGTCTGTCTACCTCTACACAGTTCTCCCCAAATGCCTGTTTGAAAATGATCTGGTGTTCACTTTTTTTTGCCAACGTAGTTCTGACATTGCAGTAATGTTACAATATTTTTTTCTTATTTTGCTTTGTTTTTACCATGACACATTTATAATTTGTCGCAACTATGAGGATGGATGATAATTACATTAAATTGATAAGGAAACACTGCAGAGATAGAACTCCATGCTGAGGCCAGGAAATGACAATTTTTCCATCCCATGAATAAGCTATAGCGTCCCTGGGCTAGTGTGCTGCATAATTTCTACATTTAATTTTAGAAATCATTTTAAAAGATCTATATTTTTGTTCCTCAGGTTCCAGGAGCTTAATAAAAATATCCTTAACTAGTAAATGATAACAAACCTGAAACTTGTGGGGCCAAGTGTCCCTCTTTCAGATGCCAGAATTTGAACCCTAAAATAATAATTCTGAATTTACGAATAGTGGCGTGTTGAATGGCAGTGGTTAATTAGAGGTGCTGTGCGTATTATTGCTTTACGAATTCATTTTCGTTCTGAAGAAAGTTGCCATTCCGATACAGACAGAATATTTCGAAAAGTCTTTAATCATTCTGAGTCTGAGTTTTATGCACAAATAGGCAAACCGGGACGAGATCTACAGTTTAAACTAGAATCCGAATCACTATGTGCCTCCACCGGGCATCGAACCTAGAACTCCTTGATTACAATGCGGCGACGATTTCCTTGCTCCATCGTGGAGGCTCTCTTAATCAGTTGCATATGAATAAATTAGTATAAATTAAAGTATATTTCTCATACTACATAGAATTCATTATAACCACAGTCGGGGAAAATAGTTTTAGAGAAAATTGAAAATAGAGGAATATCTATCGCTCTTCCCGTTTTACTATTTCTTATAAAATCAGAAGTATTTTACATCACTGTCACAATCTAGAGCCTCTATTGAATGCAAAAACAGCAATACTTCAAACTTTGAAATCGACACCGAGGGTGATATTTTTGTTATTTCACGTCACTGTTCTACCAGTCTCGGATAATCGCAATGATGAAGGTTGAAGATGTGATAGATGGAAGTGGGATGCAGACAATGACACATCTTCACCTTACTTCGAAGCGCGTGCGCTAACCAATTAGCCACGGGGTTGGCTTTTATGTGTTTATCAGTTCACCAAATTAATTTATTCGTCATTCAAGATCCAGAGGTAGAAAAGCAACGCAAAATAACGAAAACAGAAAAAAATACCATTCACTTATCATCACCCAACAATTTCATGCTGACCAAATCCTCACACGAACCTCTTTTGGCATTCGTTTTGCAGAATGGCCTTGGGGATTAAACATCGCCCATTTACTGGTTCAGCTCGAGACAATCCAGGTGACCATCTTATCGAAGCTTATCTTCAATCCTTCACACAACTTCGCTATTTGCTTCTTACAGGTTTGACATCTTAACAGAACTTCTATCGAACATCGCTCATAGAGTATATTTTACCTATCAGCTCTTAATTAACCTTCTAATTTTCACATATTTTTAATTTTTATTTAGCGTCGCTTTTCTTCCACTTTTGGGCAATCGCGACGATGAAGATGAGTGAAGATAAAATAAATAGAACATTCAGAAACAACACCAATGCCCAGACCGGTATTCGAACCTAGGATCCTTGACGTAAAACCGTCTAGTGCTACCACTCAGTCAATTTTCACATAGAAACTTACACTTACACACCTCTTCCTTACATTTGTGTTTTGTTTTACCTGCTGCACTTCTCTTATGGTGAATTCTAACCCCTCATTTCAGGTTTATCTCATGTTTATAGCTATTGCTTTGTAGTGAATGATAATCCTATTACGCCATGTGAATCTTCCTCCAACAAAACCCTGTTAGAGGATGGAAACGTTACGTGTGTAATGTTGTTAAAAGTCTGCTTTGGTTAGCTTTTTTAGTGTATTGAATGAATATTGCATTTTCATTTCGCGTTGAGGCATATTTTCGTCACCTAGATTTTGCATTTAAAATATGTAGGTCCAGTATATATTAGTCATTGTGAATTCGAGTCAATTAAAACATTTTGCGTTGTTGCGAGATTATCTATGAGGCATAATGAATAAGTAGAGAAAATGCAACTTGTATATCAAAATTGCTATGTCCAACTGATCTCCGAAAGTATTGTTTAGCACGTCACATTTCAAGTATAGTCCATGATTGTATCTAGTATATGAACGAGATGTGTCCCTCCTCTCAAACAATACGTGGCTTGTCCCCACCGAACGAAGTGTGTCACTTATAAATTAAGTGTCCGAAAGCAGGTATTAGTCATGAACAGAACAAAAAAAGCTCCTGAGAAATTACAAATTTTATACTCCAGTTCATGGCCGGGAGTTATTGACGGTCACCCCACCTTATCCGCTTTAGGTTCCGGGTTCGAGTCCTGGTCTGGCAATCTCTTTTTTAAGTGTCTCTTCATCAATTTAATCTCATTATCATCCATCTTCATAGTTTCGATTAATTGTAAAGGTGACATAAAAGCAAAGCAAAATAAGAACAAATACAAATAATTGTAAAATGACTACAACGTCAGAACTACATTTGAAAAATAAAATGCGAGCAGAAGGTTCATCTTCAAACAGGCATTTGGGGAGAATTGTGTAGACAGACAGCATGCTCCCGAAAGTTGCCAATCCACGTGTAGCATGACCTTCGATACTGGAGTTGAGTTGTGCTTTTCAGGAAAGTTAGCTCGACGCTCCTCAAGCCTCTTATCACGATTGCCTCGGTGTTCGCAGCATTGCCAACTCATTTTTCGTCGAGAAAATCTTTTTTCTCCTAATTCATTTGCTGTTGATTGTACCTATCTTACTGCATCCACGAAACGAATTTCAATATAAGCTACTTATCTTCCTGCATCCTCGAAACGACTGCATCCACGAAACGAATTTCAATATAAGCTACTTATCTTCCTCCATCCTCGTAACGAATTTCAACACAAGCTACTTATCTTCCTGCATTCGCGAAACGAATTGTAAAGTAAGTTACTTATCTTCCTTCATCCACAAAACGAATTTTAACATAAGCTACTTATCTTCCTACATCCAGGAAACGAATTTCAACATAAGATACTTATCTTCCTGCATCCGCGAAACGAATTTCAACATAATTTAGCTATTTATCTTACTACATCCACGAAACGAATTTCAACATAAGCTACTTATCTTCCTGCATTAGCAAAACGAATTTCAACATAAGCTAGCTACATATCTTTCTGCATCCACGAAACAAATTTTAACATAAGCTAGCTACGAATTTCAACATAAGCTACTTATCTTCCTGCATTCGCGAAACGAATTTCAACATAAGCCAGCTACTTATCTTTCTGCATCCACGAAACGAATTCCAACATAAGCTAGATACTTATTTTACTGCATCCACGAAACGAATTTCAATATAAGCTACTTATCTTCCTGCATTAGCAAAACGAATTTCAACACAAGCTAGCTACTTATCTTTCTGCATCCACGAAACGAATTTCAAAATAAGCTACTTATCTTCCCGCTTGTGCGAAACGAATTTCAACGTAAGCCAGTTATCTTTTTGCATTCGCGAAACGAATTTCAACATAAGCTAGCTACTTATCTCCTCCATCCACGAAACGAATTTTAAAATAAGCTACTTATCATCCTGCATTCGCGATACAAATTTTAAGGTAAGTTACTTATGTCCCTCCATTCGCGAAACGAATTTAAACATAAGCTACTTATCTTCCTGCATCCGCGAAACGAATTTCAACATAAGCTACTTATTACCCTTCATCCACGAAACGAATTTCAACATAAGCTAGCTACTTATCTTTCTGCATCCGCGAAACGAATTTCAACATAAGCTACTTATCTTCCTGCATTTGCGAGACGAATTTCAAAATAAGCCACTTATCTTCCTGCCTCTGAGAAACGAATTTCAACATAAGTTTCTGACCTTCCTGCATCCACGAAACGAATAAATACCGAAACCTGAAACAACATCATGAATGTTAAAACATTGTAACAGTAACATGAAATAACATTGCCTAAAATGAACAGTCATTACTTACCTATTTAATTCTATACCCAAGTGCTGTTTGATCTGGATTTTCATGTGGAATTGCATTGCCACGTACAAAATGCTTGCTACACACACATAATAATATTTGGTAATTCTATCTATAGCCTACGTTAATAAATTTCTCCTTTAACACTCATTTAACCACTTTTGACACTTTTCACGGTTGCCATTGAACTTCGGAAAATATAAAAAAATGCACATTCATTTTACGACCACGATACCTTGAACCACATCGACATATATACATAATGTTCACCCGGCATGTTTACAACACAGGAACTGGTCTGCTTCCGGATATACAGACATGAGCTTGATTTCGCGCAATGAATTGTGTGGAAGACGTTAACTGAATATCATCCATATGGCATTCACTTCGAAAGAAAACGGACATTCTAGCATTCCAAAACATACACGGAATTCAAGGTTAAACATACACCGTAAACTTTGTTCCTTCTCCGATACGACGATGCCACCCTTAACTGCAAAAGCAATCTCAGGTCGGCAGTGTTGGCAGTGTTGCAAGGAGCTAATTTTTCTCACTAGTCACACTTTCATTTTTAAATGTATCTAAACTAATACAAGTCCTTCCGGATTTAGAGGGTCATAAAACAGCTCTAGCTAGTATGAGTACCGCCAGATTCCTTTTCTTAACAAATTTTGGCATTTGTCAAGAGGGCAGTTAAGCAGTTTTCTATTTTGCGTCGCTATCTTTGCTTATTCTGGATAATCGCGCCGATGTGTATGAACTTATGAAATTATTAAAGGGACTCTGACAAAGGAACACTCACACTCTCAGTTGTGGTGGGAGTTTGTTTGTTCTCCAGATTCACAAGAAAAGGACAATCTTGTTAATCTTCAGTTCAGAGATACGTGAATGCGAATCAACAATGGATTTTTTTTAGTTATTTTACTTTTATGCTATATTTTCTTTCAATTATTATTATTATTATTAAGCACGCCTTCTGTCATTGGGGGATACACTCGGTTTCCTCGAGTGCCGTGATGCCGTCGATGTTTTTTTTTCTGTGGGCGAGTAGTGAAGTCGAGGCCAGTACGAGAAACGGAGACGGTAGGTGTTGGTTGTGTATGCCCCTTCTGGTGGAAAGTTTGATTGATTTGCTTTATTTTTCTTCGCTCTTTGTGCCACATTTGGCTAATTTGCGAAGATGGGGATGAGTGATACTATCAGCGCTTTCAAGAATCCACCGTTGGACGCGCTGATGCACGCTTTGGCTTTCCGTATTTCACCAGGGCGCACCAAAGCTTTCACCAGGTTAAACCATGACGTCATCAATTTACACCAGCCTCAAGAGTTGATGGAGCTGGTGAATCAAAATGGCGGCGTCTGCACTGAAGCTTCTTCTGATTCGTGATATGCGTCCTGTAGGCAATAGTACGGGATGTCACGCCGATTTTGTTGCACGGAGGGCGAATATACTGGACGCAGGCAAAAACTGTCGACATTTTAAATACTACTGCTCCTTCACTTGCACGCAAAGTGAAATAAAGTATGCCGATTCATCAAAACATGCGTCCATCTTCTGCTCCAACATGCAGGAAAGCATCCATTTGCAAATTCTATATCATTACAAAATAATACCACAAAAATTCGTACTGCACATGCAAAATAAGATGTCGTTAAGTGAAAATATATCATATTTATGAAATATCTTCTGTGATTTAGTCACAATCAGTGATTTTTCGCTAATAAACGTGAATATGCGAGCGCATTCTGAATCTAACTCTCACTTGTTGCAGCATGAAGCTTCCCGTATTTCACCAAAATTTACGTCACTTTGGTGCACCAGTCTGATGCACGCTGGTGAAATCTTACAAGCACCCAAGTCCAGGCCGGGATTCGAACCCTGGATCCCTGGCGTCGTAGCGCGATTTGCTAACCACTCCGCCACGGGGACCGGGGCTGGTGTAAAGTATTAGACTGTCGAGAATAAAAATAAAGTTTGGGGTTACAGGGTCATGTCTGAACTTTATCACTGATTTTGTCTGTTTTCCCCACTTAAAAATGTTGTACTTTTTGTATTATTTTCTTCCATTATTCAACGTTTTTGAACCCATGCTAAAACACTGAAAATATTGTTTTTAATAGTTAATTTACAGGGTGCAAAGGAAACTAAATTCTGTGGTTTGAGGTAATGTCTGAACATCAACATTGGGTTAACAAATGCCAATTGCTGACATATGTAACCTTCTTTTACCTTGATGTCTCTGAGAGCATAATTCCAGCATACATGATTGTTTGCAAAACAAACCAACACCTCCTCTTTTACTCCTACCACTAGATCGAAACTGCAGTGGTTCCCAGTAGTGATCCACTCGTATATTTTCACGTGATACTGCAGTTTGGTAAATCTCTTTATCTTGGCTCCCAGTCTATCTTCCTGGAACAGTCCAGGTATTACGTTCGTTCAGCAGGTATTTGAAATGTATCCATTGTTGACTTGTTAGTAGCCCATTATTTCAATGGAACACAATAGTGATCCACGCGACCACTAAAGGGAGTGTTTTCAGTTACGTAGTATTTATATGTATACACAATTACGTGTCTCTAATATCTGTTATAAATACCGTAAAAACTTATTTATGAAATTTTTGGGGAAGAAAATAACAAAAGTAAGATTCTAAGAATTGTATTTTTGTTTGGTTTTATCAGATCCAAATGCAATGCACTAGATTTTGAATTTCCACCCTACTGTAATGTGTTGAGTGAAATAACTCACGATTTTTTATTAAGCGAACCAGAATACTTAAAAAAGGACATAGTCGACGCTTCGCTGAGCACAGCGTGTTCCATGGTCAGCAGCCCAATAGCTTAGGCGTAAACTTTACAAGATATCGATGACAAATGAGCCCCCACGTAATTGCTCACGTGCTTATATTGCAGGGAGGTGCATGACCTCCCTGTCGCGTTCGACGTTCGCCGTCGAGCTTAGGTGGGCATTAGACAAGGTTCGGGCGTCGGTTGCACCCTATCGTCTACAGTATAGATGAAGAGAAATTTTGACAAGTACTGAATTAAAACGATAATATTCTGTGGATCACAATAGTAATCCGTGCGACCAATGGCTGGCGATTTTTTTTCCGCACGACCCACTGCAGTTGTATGTACAGTCAGAGAAAGTAGTTCTTGGGCCACAAGACCTACGATATCGTAACATCTTAAAGCCTGTTGTCTATGCAACCCAAATAACAAAATTGTCGCCTAGGTTTGCCTGGCGGACCTGGATTCTCGGGAACGATTGAGTATTGACAGCAGCGTGAGTCATACCCCCAAGGCCCAGTCATAACAAACAACACGTGGGTGCCGTGAGACCACCAGAAAAAGTTTCAGGAATTGGTTTCTTAACAACAGCTACTCGTAAGGAAATGTTCTCTTTACTGATATTAGAGTCATTGTCAAGACGGTTCACTGAAATGGTGGTTTTCATCAAATCATCATCGCGCAACACACATGCTGTCAACCCAGAAGTCCTTGAAAAAGATTGGGAGTTAAAAACAACTACTTGACAAATGATAAGACGAATCGATATTCATTAGTCCCAACCTAGAATTTTGTGTGAGGCATGGATCATCATGTCCTATCATCCATTTCGTAGCTTCATTAATCATCCTCATCGCCTTTGTTGACGCAAGTGCTAGAAAAGCAATATAAAATAAGCAAAATTAAGAAATTAATAAATGACATTTTTAGCGATTTCACGCAGCGACTCAGTTGCATGTAGACAAAGTTTCATTAATCGGGAACCAAGGGGCCCCTCGTTCTGCTTCATTGTCATTTTCCCTCCACTTTGACTGCCGCGATTAACCTGATGTTGATTAATGCAACATTAATTAAAACAACCAACCAACCAAACAATCCACAAAGTGCACCAAAGCGGCGCATATTATAAATAGGTATACTATGTGATATTATGCTAATTTCATATTTAGTAATAAAATGGAAATTTTGGGGGGTTCAATTAAGTGGCTGCACATCCATTACGTAATCGCGATATCATCAAATTGTACAAAACGTGTCTACACCTACGTAAAGTGTCAGTCCCCGTGATGGAATATGTAGCGCAAAGCCAGGGCTTTAAGATCAAATTTGTTTTAATATTGTTTTCATTAGTAATTACCTCAGTTTTCTTCTTCTAAAGTTAAATTATTCATGACGACGATTTATGATTACATTAAAGACATGAATGAACATACACAATGGACCCATTTTGGTCGGAACTCGAACTCGGAACCTTGTTCGGCAAGAAATACAAGTATCCATATGGCATGAGTGTTTCGTTGGAGATGTTCCTCTACTTCCGTCATTTTATCACTATTATATTTCTTTAATATACAATAATAAATCACAACTACCTAAAAATAAATATTATTTTGCATTTTCAGATGCATATGTTTTTTTACTGTTAGTGTGTAAACTGGCACCTGTTTATTTAGATTGTTCTTTATGTTTCGTGTGTAGTTAAAGATAAAAAAGTGTTTGTGTAACGATTAGGGCTATAGGAATTCTGTCCGTGACGGAGTGGTTAGCACAGTGCGCTACGATGTCTGATGTCCTGGGTTCGAATCCCGTCGTGCGTATGTGTTTTCTTTGTAAGTACCTCTTCATCAATTCCATCATATCACTCATCCACGACGTCGCGATTAGTAAAAGGTGAAAGAAAAACGACACTAAATAAGAAAATAAGAAGAGGTTATAAGAAGAGTTCTTATTTCCGGACGTGTCGTAGATTTTAGAGTTGTGTCTGGCCTCCGAAAGTAATTTGAAAGAAATCACAAATGTCTTGTACGTATTTTGGGGATCACGTAACTTCAAATTAGATGGAGAAACAGAAAATCTGAGGGGAGTGTAAGATAACGTGCTTCCTTGGAGAAGTATGCTTAAATCAAAGAGTGTGCATGGTTGCTACTGGATGTTCGCAAAAACAATTACAATCCCAGCTCAGAAATTACTTCCCGATTTTCTAGATCCGGAAAAGTCCAGATATACCTATGTATAAAAATGCTTACTTTGTGAAGTTTTATCGATACTATAAGTGTCGGTAATTTATTTGAAGTAACAAGTTTCATTCCAGATATTACATAAGCAGTCCTTATTGGAGAAATAAAGCACACAATTCTGTTTTTTTCCCAGTGTATAGTAGTTTTTTACATTTCAATAAACAAGAACTTCCAGACTTTGTTTACGAAATTGTGAACTTTTTTCTTCCCGAATTCATGGATTGTTTTCCCTTCCTGACCCCCTGTCGACGAAAAACGTTCTGTCTTGCATACACAAGTTGAAATCACATACGGCCGTGCTATTAATTAGCAGTTGAGGAATTTTGAACTCAACTGTTCACTGAGCTGAAGATGTGTCGTATTCTCGTTATATGCTAAGATGTGCGTTCGTATCCAACATTTTGAGACAATTTGTCCTACTTTCAGCTGAAGAGTGATCTGATAGCCCTATGTGTGATGAAAACTCTTTTTACTCAATTTCTGATATAATTTATTCCAGCATTTCTTTCAACGTCTATTACCTTGTTATTACCTCCAATGCTTACACAACTTTTCCTTCGTGCTCGACCTTTGGGTTCAGAAATGTTTACAACACCCCCCTCTCCCGCGTGTAAATAGCAGACCACAACACTCTGGAATACCATAATCTTGTTTACTACATATTTTACGAAAAGATTAGAATGTTAGCTTGATATAACTGTGGATTGGAACGAACGAAATAAAATACCTGTTTTATATTCACACTGGAACGAGCGCAGGCCTGCTGTGAGTCACTCTGGCAGTGAAGGTCATTGATCGAAGCAGGTGGTGCTTGCTTGTTACGAGCGGGCGCCTTATCTTTGCTCAAAGAAACACGGAAATCTTCGTTACTTTTTTTTCGCCAGACCAATTGTGAACATTTGCAGAAACGTAAGGACTAGTATCGTATTCTATTGGAATTAGATTTCGTGATGTTTAAAAGATATCATAACAATTTGTAAATATCTTTTGTGACCTACACTGAACTTATGTTAAAGTTTCATTGACATGTGAAAGCGGAAATTTAGAGATCCTTCTTCCTTACGATTTCTAAACAACCGAAGAGTGTGACGAACGTGAAACTACTTATTGTTCGCAACAACGATATGTATTATACAAATGGTCTCTAATCAAAAAACCTATTACATCACAGAAAGTGATTTTTAAGAAAATTCTACCACGTATCCAACGTTACCAATATTCAGATTGATTCCAAGCTTCTGTTTGGCTTATTTTGTGTCGCCTTTGTACCTCTTGCGATAACAGCGACGATGAAGATGATGGGTAATGATACAAATGCAATGCTACATCTAAGGCTCATCAGGTTTCGAACCTGGATCCTCTGGCTTTGTAGAGAGTTACGCTGATTTTTATTTTTATTTTAATTTGGTATTATAAGTCCACTTTATACACAGTAAGGCTAACCGGGACTGCATCGACAGTTTAAAGTGGGATCCGAACTACTATGCGTCTCCACCGGTTATCGAACAGGGGACTCCTTGATTACTAGGCGACTCTTCTACTGAGCCATCGGGAAGGCTAAGAGAGAGAGAGAGAGAGAGAGAGAGAGAGAGAGAGAACGGTGACTACGGTAATGAAGAATTGAAAGTAGCAGAACGACTAAGCTATTCTTTAGTCAATGTTGGGATTGATAATGAATATTATGAATGTCAGTTCAAATTGAAAAAAATTAAAGTAGGAAATTTCCAGAGTGCCGTTACAAATCGTTAAATTTTATCTTTCCACACATTACTTTGCTACTAGATGTTTGCATGCTAAGATGTAGAAAGTGCTACATTTTCAGTTTGTGGAATTGAGATTTATTTCTGAGAATGGAGTAGTTGGAAAAGGATCACCTCACATGTTTAGATTATACCCCCCCCCCCACACACACACGCACACAAAATATATCGGCTGTTGTTCTTATAAGGAAATATAACATGTATGAATTGTGTGAAGAAAAATTGGAGCCTATTCACATCCCTACGAAACTTGGAAGAAAGCCCACGTAGAGATTGGGAAGTTTTGTTCCGACAAAATCGAGATGTATAGAAAATTAAAAAGCAAAGTGCTACCTTGTGCTTTGCACCAAGCCATGAAGGCGTATAGGGGGTGTGGAATTAGGGCCCCACGCTTTCTTCATCAGGCCGAAGGTAGGAATGATATGATCGGCACCACGCCCCTGGCCGCCTTACCCCCCACCCCTTCCCCAGAGTTTCCTCCAGGCTATACGACGCTGGGTGGGCACCGGAGAAGCTTGAACAGGTGGACAAAATCCCGATTCTCCCCCGTCGGTGATCGAACCCAAATCTCTCGCATGGTAATACAACGCCCTAACGATTAAGCTACTGCGGCACATACAGTAGTAGCCTATGTAATTAAGGCAAGAATTGTTTTAGTGTTCCGTTCAACGTTTTTAGGCGAATCATTTTCGGAGATATAACGTGTAGCTCTTGTCGGTTCTGCGACTTGGCTTGAGAAAAGGCGATTTTCTGAAAAACAACATTCCACCTGACAAATCACGTGACTTTCCTACATTTCCTGTGCCTGTTGGTTATTGCATGAAAGACGAGTTGCTCTTGAGACAGACAGAATCACTCGATCACCTAATGGTGCAATGTGTGTTGCCTACCCTTCCGGCATTATTTATTGCCATTAAAGTCTTATGGGGAAGAACTTTTTTCCACCACTGTACGTGTCAAATTCTTAGCTTACCAACAATGTACATTAAAATTTGGTTATTTTTCCTCACATTGATGAGCACACAATAATGTCAAAACACTTTGCTTAGCATTTTGTGGAAGCGATTGAAGAAGATAAAATAGAAGTGCATTTTAAATCGTTCCACGAAAAGTAAGTTGAAGAACATTAGCTAAAGCGAAAGGTAACCATGGCCAACAGCTTCAGAGGTAGGATGACAAATCTGCTGCAGACGGAAGCTGATGGGGCTTCATGTACTGGCTGCTTCGCTGTGCTTGACTTGCATCGATTTTAGCCCCCTCGAGACATCGAGCTTGCTCCAGCTAGTAGCAACACAAACGAGTGAAACTCCAAGAGCTTACCGACAATTGTTCCTCTCCCGAGAATGAGGAGTATTCAACAGAATACCTCCTCGTCCCATGTTTTGAGTTAAACCACCCCATGTTATAGTTAAGTGGCCTTAGAGTGTATTTAGTTGTTACTAGCGAACTCTATGGTTAAATGTAAGAAATATATATGACGTCAGGCGTGCTCTGATTGGTGCTACCGGTTACGAACTCCAATGTTCCAGAGCGACCTAGAAGCCTCGTACACTCAAGTTCTATGTAGCACGCCGTATACATACATACACAGCTCGAATACACTTCAGGTAATGGGTGAGTTTTTTGGTAAATAAGGGACAAAATTTATGTTAGTGACACACGCATTTCAGAGTTATTGCACATTCACACATACGTTGAATTTGTTATTATTGAGTTCGTTACGTACAATTGGCAAAACTGTTGAAAATGAAGATGTTATAGGCAAGGGCGGCGCCAGGGGGCGCGAAGGGTCGCTTGCGCATCCCCTAGTTTTCTTCCGCACCGCCTTCAGCACCCCCTATTCAAAACCTATGTTGAAAACAATAACTCTTACAGTGCCATATATCATAGTCACATTGAACGCCCGAATGTTAGGTATTGTAGGGAGACCGTTGTTATACACTGAATTGAAAGAGACGCCACATATATTTTCCTGGTGCCGTGGTCGTTGCGCACGTGGACGAAGCGCACAGTGGTTGAAGCGCACCTGAGTTCGTGGCCTTGACTGCACCTAACTTCCGGTTCGCGGAACCGGTCGTATGACTAAGATAGTAGAGTGGAGGGTTGTAAGTTAGGTTAGGCTATTAGTATTGTTATTATAATTATAGTATAGAAACAATATTGTTATTGACTGATTAATGGATATGGTGACTTAAGTTCACTTCATGCACAGTAAGGCTAACCCGGACTGAACCTGAGCCCGTGAATATTATTATTATTATTAGCATTACACCAGATTTTTTTGACAAACAAACTTGGTGAAGGTGCCTGGACTCTGTACGTGAAACTTACCGGAAGTGTTTCCTAAAGCTCTTTGCATAGCATGGTCGTGGATTTGGTGTTATACGCCATATTGTATATACATTTTTAAATATGGTCCCATAATTTTAAGTCTATAGCATGCCAATTGACAAGGCCACCAGGCCGCTTGTACAAGTTGGTTGTACTATTCTACAGAAATAATATACAAGTTGCCTGTACAGATGAGTAACCCACGACGTGACCCACCGAATTCCCTTTGTGCGCTTCGCCCATCGAACGTCCCTTGTGCGCTTCGTCCACGTGCGTCTCGTCCACGGAATAATTTTCCTGTACTGTTGGCAATCTCTTTAAAGATCAGTATTGTTGTTACGAATTCTTTCTTCTTTTGTATAAGTGGCTTGTTTGTGTTTTCCGATATTTGCGTACAGCTCAGTGAGTTCTTTTTCTGGAATTGATGTCAAACGGTTATATTGTCCGTGTGCTTGTTGTTCCTCTTTTCTCCACGTCGCACTGGAACAAAAATTTTAGGTGCTATCAAGATATCATCAGGTCGTGCTAGATAAATTATTTAACGCGAGTTATATCGTGATGGTAGTTTACCTGTTAGTGCGTTCTACAGAGCATTCCCTGACATTCGCTACGAGACTCTGCGGAAAGCGGTCCGGCATCAACGCTTGTCTTTCCCGGTGAACGGGTCCGCGACAGTCGCTTATATTAAACCTCGTAAAAAGGTTTAGAGTAACAGGGTCAGTTCTGAATAAAAGTGGAAAGAAAAATAGGGAAATCTAAAAAATAAAGTATACAAAGATCCGCACACCATCCGTGAGTTGAACGAGAGTATTGTACGAAAAATCGGGAGAATTACAGTAGACGAATGTGCACGTGTAAATGCCAATTTCCTTCGGAGATGCCAGGAATGTGTTGCAGCAGAGGGACATCATTTTGAACACCTTCTGTAGTCAAGGTTAGTACACAATATGAAAACTGTAATTTTAATAGCCGATTCTAGCGACTGTCGCTGACCCGTTCACCGGGAAAGACAAGCGCTGATGCCGGGCAGCTTGGCGCCCAGTCTCGTAGCGAATGTCAGGGAATGCTCTGTAGATGTTCCACGTAACATGTTTAGTAAAGTATAATTTCAGACTTTGCCGAGGAGCCAAAAGTTCGCGAAGAAATGGTACAGTTCGTTGATGGGGATAGTGTGGCAGGAGGGGATTATAACAAAGATGAAGTTGACGTGCACTTCGCGTTTTGTCCTGACACCGCAGCAACTGCTGCAGACGGAAGATAGCCACTGGCGCAACCACAGTATGTCATGACCCTCGCTCCCAAATCATGGTCGGAAATCAATTCTATGGGGAGCAAGGGGGCAAACATTGAAGTAAAAAAAGGGAGACTAGCAGAGTCCAGGAGTAGCAGGTTAAAATGATACTAAAGATGGAATTAGTGTTTATGTATTTCTTTATTGTTTCATCCAGACCAGACGGCCAAGGCCACTTCGTAATGTTTTTAGTAAATTCGTAAACTGTCAGAGCCGTAGCTAGTGGGCGTCCAACAATCTAAATTAAAGCGTTATAAAAGAGATAATTCGGCGCCCTATTAAATTAATATTGTTTCAGTTTGCAACAATTTGGATCTAAAAAAATTCTTACGAGCGAAGCGAGCAATATCATTCTTTTCTGTAATGCCTTGTAAATTACCACAGAGAGGAGTGAGACCAACTGTGTACTTCAGACTGTTACTGCTAAGCAGTTTGGTCTTAAATGAAAAGAAGTGCGCACATTTGAGAGATTTATATCACTTTTGCTGTTGGTTTGTTATGAGGCGGATGAATTGATTATGTAATGCATTTAAATAATATGTTATATACGATTAAAGAAACTTTGAATAAGTACAGAATTTAGTGTTAACATGTTGCATATGTATTTCCTTATTATTACGTCGCTCCATGTTGCATATGTGTAAAACATGTACAAAAGAATTATATTCGTCATGCATTTTCTCTCTTTCAAAAGTACAGTTTGTGTGCTTGTTTTCAATCATTAGATAATGTGAAATTGAACATGTTGAAAGAATATTTCAAATCGTTTGTCCAACACAAATGCTTTAGCACTAACTTCTCTCATTCTTGCGTGATTCACGAGTATAATAACGTCTTTGATACTACTACTACTACTACTATATTATTATTATTATTATTATTATTATTATTATTGGCACGTTTATCCTGCGCCTCTGCTAAAGGATGCATGCATATTTCATGCTTTCTTTATTTTTAACATCGTACCCCCTAAATTTTATTCCGCAGCCCCTCAGCAGCCCAAATGATTAATCCTGGGGCCGCCACTGGTTATAGGTTCTGTTTGTGTATAAAGGTTAAAGTATGTAAATGTATCATGGAACTATATAGAATGGTTTCAAGGGACTTTCTTATATTTAATGGATTTTGAAAAGTTTGTTACCACTATACAATGGAACTTCAGGGGAAAATATTTATCTGTTTAATTGAAAGAAATGCTGGTAGTAAATTTTAAGATCTTCATTTACAATGAACGTCCTCTAGACGCATAGGACACTCTCTGGCGGGAGTGTTTCCTTCAAGGAATCGAGGATGGTGATAGAGTATCTCAGTGATGTCAACGCTGAGTTGGTTGTTGCAGCACGTGCAGAACCAGCGATGGAAGCAGACAGAAAACAGAGGTATCAGCATCTGAATCACGAAAGAGGCTAACCGTCCCAAGTAGTTGCGTCGCCAGAGCAGAAATTTCTGCTTCGGTCACCAGCTACAACTCCACCATTTCCTCCACGTTCATTGTCATCACCAGGAAAAGAGGAAGCACCCAATCTACATCCGAAAAGTTCTCATGGATACGGAATTAGCTAAACGTATATCAACCTTTGCTCCCTGCTAAAGTTATAGCTTGGGGTGGTGAAATCTTTAGCCGTGAGATTTTCAAGATGTATTCCCCACCCCCACCCCCTCCCCACCAATCGACAACTAGCTTTCCATCGGAAAAATCCGTTGTTACCTTTCTCCTCAGAGGAAACATTTGATTTTCAGCGATTCTCTTTGGAACAAAAAAAAAATATAATAATCTTAAAACCAAAACGATATTAATAATAATAAAGTTTGATCTTTCAAATAAATGAGTTTTCTTTCGCTGGAAGATACGTTGATTGATTGATTGATTTTGAGATTAAGGTCCACTTTGTGCACAGTAAGACAATTCGGGACTGGACCTACAGTTTAAAGTGGGATCCGAACCACTGCGTAGCGTTCCACCCTGTAGAACGCGGGGATCTTACCAAGGGATGTAACTCACCCCCACCAATTGTAGCACTTGATGGTAGAGACGGCCCTAAAGGGGCCAGGAAAGGTGTGAATACCTATTTAATAATTAATATGAACTCATGTTTTTGATTTAAACACTTCTGACTGAGCAATTAGAATGGCAAATGTAGGGAAGAATTAACTTACCCCTGTTAGGTAACAAAATAAAGTTATAGATCCAATTGTTGCTCCTACAGATGATTCCAACAAAATGTCCCTTGCTACTCTCTTCACCCGCTTTTGTTGCCTTTCTTAACCTTGGGTAAGGGCGTTATGTAAAAATCACATTGAACTTTATTGGAAGAAAAGGTTTGTTCAACTGGAGACACACTCAAGATAATAAGTATATATATCTTAAAGAATACGCCAGCTATCGTACCTAGTGAGTGAACATTACTTTGACTTTGTGCAACAAGTAGCTACTTGAGGGACTCTCTTCACACATTCAAGGTTCTTATCAACAAGTTCCAATAAGAAGATAATGAAATAATCTTCGTTTCTTAACTCCTTCTGTAATTTGGAGAAATAGCATCATGATTGATCAAAGTACAGAATATGCCTCAACATACTCTACAGAAAAATTAATTTTCTTTATGTATCATCTGTAGGTATATCATTATGTTACATGTGCAACACAAATGCAGGTTTGAGAAAGACAATGTTTGATTTCTGGACACTGAATTGGTTACCTCTCTCCTTAAAGGAAACGTTTAATTTTCAGCGATTCTAATTAGAATAAAAAAAAAATACATAATAATCTTAAAACCAAAACAATATCAATAATAACAAACTTTGATCTTTGAAATAAATTAGTTTTCTTTCGCTGGAAGATACGTTGATTGATTGATTGATTTGGTGAATTATGTCCACTTTATGCACAGTAAGGCTATTCGGGACTGGACCTACAGTTTAAAGTAGGATGCGAACCACTATATGCGTCCACCGGGTATCGAACCCGGCACCCTTGTGGAAGAGACGTGAATCGCGCGGTGATCTAGTCGGTAGGGAGTCTGATTGCCATGCGAGAGATCCGGGTTCGATTCCCGGTATGAGTGATCTAAGGTCGGAATAGTTTCGGCCTTGTCCCCTCATAAATCGGCTCGGCTTCACCCAGACTCAAATCAATGGGTACCTGTGGGCAACCGTGGGGAGTAAAGGCGGCCGAAGCGTGGTGCTGATCACATCACCTCCAAAATGGCCGAGATCGAGAATGTGTGGGGTTCTACCTCCACATCCCCTAAATGTGCCTTCATGGCACGGTGGCATATGCACGGGGAACTTTTCTTTTACCTTTCCCTGGAAGATAGATGAAGTAAATGTACTTGTGTTGTCAACTAGCGACCTGCAGGCAGCTTCCGCTGCCGCTGCTCAGTGAGGGGGTGGTGCTATCTGGGCCGTAAGCTGACAAGGTATCACAGAACTGACTTTCGTGACTCACATGTGCATTTCACGAGTCAGTGAGATGTCGATGTGGTCACGATGGTCGAATTTGGAAGCTGAGGTATAAATGAATATAATAGAATAAATATATAAGGAATAGGTTAAGTTCTGTAGTGAAGTAGAACTGCATAATAGGCTATGTATTCATATCCAGACTTAATTAGAATAATTAAATCAAGAAGACTTCGATGGGCGGACCGTGTGGCACGAACGGGAGAGGAGAGAAGAGTTTATATGATTCTTGTTGGGAAACCTACTGTTAAAAGACCTGTAGGAAGGTCAAGACGAAGATGAAGAGATAGCGTTGAGATAGACCTAAAGGAAATCGGTAAGGATGGAAAAGATTGGATTGGATTGATCTTGCCCAGGATAGGGACAGATGGAAAGTTTGTGTTGCTGCAGCCATACACCTTCGAGTTTAAGAAGGCTAGAGAGTTAGTTACTTAGTTAGAAATGATAAGTTAGTTCATTATGCTGTGCGATATAACGCCATAACCCGATTCCTCTGATTAGGAATCTTATACCAAAAGGAATCCTAAAGGATTATTCTTTGAGAGCAAACAAAGCAAGGCGGAACATCGTGGGTGCTCCTACTCCCTTTTTAAATTCACTCCAATATATGGGTAATGACTAAGAAGCGAACGAAAAATAGTAGTTTGATACAAAAAATTTATTATCTAAAAATATTTTTTCGCTTTCCATTTCTTCACACCACTTTGTACAAAAAGTTAGCTACAATAAAAAAATAAACTAGAAAGCAATATCTTACGTATGCAGGGCACAAATAATAATAATAATACATTATAGTGAACACTGTCGATATCACTGGGGTCATTTTTCATTAAAAAATACATATGGCCACATTTTGTATAAACCTATTTACATACCATTGTCATATGCATATACGTTATGACATGTATGGTGGGTGGTTCTCTCACATGGCATGGTGTCAATCATGTTAAGCATATTGCTGATAAGACTCATTATCTGAAGAATGGACGGCCTCCTGGTCGGCCTCCCTGGAAGCCTTGCTGCTGGCCTCCTTGTGGTTGCCTGGCGATAAAGTCGAGGGCCTTCTGGATGGCTTCTGGGATTGGTGGTGGCGTCGGGAGGTGAGCTCCTTCTGCTCTGAAGCCGTTTTCGTCGGCGATGTAGGTGACTGTGATCGGGGTGCCGTCAGGAGCAGTGTAGGAATATGAGCCCTGTGCCACCTGCGCTTCCAAGTCCTTCTGTCCTGGGTTCTTCAGGTAACCAGACTCCTGAGCCACGATGCCATTGCCTGTTTCGTAGCTGAAATGTTAGAAACATGATAATATTGATTGTTGCTTGTTGTTCTCTTATTGGGTACTTTCTAGTACTGAATCGACATAATTATCTATACTATGTCGAAGGAGTCTGCGGAGCAACGCCGCGACTAATCGTACAGAAGGAAAGAAAGCCAATGGGGGTGCAAATGCACATTTCTGCAAACGGCTGGTAGCTGGAGTCGCGTTTTCCCCTCCATGCACTCACTCTCTTTTCTCTCCTCTTTTGTTTATCTCTCTCTCTCTCTCTCTCACACACACACACACACACAAACACACACACATGTTTCATCCGTAAGAGTTACCCGCAGTCTTTTCCTACTGCGAGCTCTATTTCATGAACTAATTTTTCGAATTTAATTAGCTGCACAGAAACACCTACATTTCACCATCACATTTACACTTCTTAAAATAATCTTAAATTGTATTACGATTTGGAGATTTTACATAATCAGAAGGCTAAAGCAAAATTGAAAATGTAATATCATTACTGGAAATACTGTACATTCAATGTTTGCATATCTTCGTTTATGTGCCAAGAGATGGCAGGCATCTTACTTTAAAAATTACTGTAATGTATCTATTAATAAGCTAATATGTATTACCTATTGATACTATGTATTAATTACTAAAAATTAACAACTGAAAAATCTTTCGCAAATATTAAAATCAATGAATGTACTTTCTGCTTTTACCATAACTTTTAAAATTTCCAATTTAGATTCCTATACATATAGTATTGAAAGCGCTCAGTTGAATCAAAATAAAGAAATAGGGTTAGTCAAATCATGCTTTGCGTTGTATGAGTTCTTTCAAAAGGTGTCTTCCTAATTGTGCGTTGTGGGCTACAGTTGGAACGTAGAAAATTCGACATAATTAATCTTGATTGTTGCTTGCTGTTCTGTTAGGTAACTTTTAGTACTGTAGCGGCTACCGTGAGCAAAAGAGATCAAATATTAAAAGAAGACATACTTGGGTACATAGGTTTTAATTTGTCTTTTAGTTACTATGATACGTTAAATTCCTGCCAGATTTGCTAAGTACGAGGGGAAGTCAGTAATTAGGTCATAAACGGGGGTAGCTGAAAATAGTACCTAGTCTGGCCAAAAATACTGTTACACACTATTTTGTGAATAAATTGAATATGGTTTCAGATAGTTAAATGTTCTCTTGGTATGTTACACTTACATGTATTACACGCAAATAGCACCAATCAGATTTCAAAATGTACACTTTACGCCCTCACACAGGCTCGAAGTCTCCCCTGGGAAGGCATCTATTGCAGCACGGATGGTCTTGATGGGAAAGTCCGCCCCTGCTGCTATCAAGGACCGCTTTTAACTTTCAATTATAGGGTGCCTCTTCTTTCAGACAGTCCCCTCTAGCTCTAGCAGTTTGTAGTCCAAAGTACTGTGATCATGGCTATCAGATGGCCAATCAAAAGAGGAGATGAAATGGAGTACACTGGTCTCGAATCACCGTCGCGTCATCCTTGCCTTATGAGCTGGGGCAGAATATTTCTTGAACATCCAGGATTCATTGTGAAACGTTGTTTTGTTCAAAATTGTCACGAGAGGGTCCAGGACACTTTTCACATACACTTTAGCACGGCTTTCAAGCCCATTCCTAAAAAATGAGGCCTGGTGGAACTCTCACACCTCACCCCCCACCAAACCATGACTGAGGATGGCTGGTTGATTGATTGATTTGGTGTTTTATGTCCACTTTATGCACAGTAAGGCTAATCGGGACTGGACTTACAGTTTAAAGTGGGATCCGAACCACTGTGTGCCTCCACCGGGTATCGAACCCGAGACTCCTTGATCACAAGGCGACGACGCTACTACTGCGCCATCGGAGAGGTCCTGAGGAGGGCTGGTGGCATCCCTGATTTTTGGGAACTCTCTCACAAACTTCTCGAGAGTTTGAAGCATACATCCTTTCATTTTGGCGGTTAAAACTTTATTCAGTGGTGAACAATTTCTTATCAGTGAAGAAAATCCTGCACTGCCCATTGGCAACGTATCGCGGCAGGAGCCGTCTCGATTTCAGTTCCCTCTTCTTCCTCACTTGTGGCATCAGGAAATTTCCAATACTCCACCGGTAATTTCCAATTCCAAGGTCTTCAGTAAGTACCCTGAACATTGATTGTTGTGAAATGTTCAGCTCCTGTCCCATTATCACTTTCTTCCGGATGGGATTTCGGCGGTTGCGAGGGATCACTGCTTTAACAAGCGCAGCTGTTCATACGTTGTCAAGTCGACCAACTCTTGAGCGATCATTCGTGCTACCAATATCAGTGAATCTCTGGATTGTCTGATACACAAACCTTTTGTTGATCTTCGGTATTTTTATGGGCTGGAAAATCTCAGTGAGCAATTACGGCTACTATGTTTTCATATTCGCCCCACTCCATGCTAAGCACAAGAAGATACACGCTTGCTCTTTCACAGCTGAAAATACAATGGTCAGGAGTGAACTTCAGCACAAGCATGATTCATGAGCCTGACTACCAAATGTACAGTCCAAGCCTAAAGTTTGTAACAGTATTTATGGTCGTGAGTCGTTTCTAAGGGTGTCGTTAGGTGGCAGCACACTCCAGATTGATGATGTTCAGTTGTCAGTCGCTAGATAGCAGATCCACGAATGTGCAGCTCAGTTTAAAAATAGCGACCGTACTCGAGGACTGTACGTGGAGATGGTATGGTCTAATAGGCGTGGTCTAATAGGCGAGTGACGATAGACATCATAGCAACCGCAATAGGCCGTTTTGATGGTTTAGCCTACAGCATAATGCATGATCGTTTGATTTTCCGAAACGTATGCGGCAAAATTTTCGCGGATGATGAAGATGTTGAACGTGAGGTGTGACAGGTAGCTGAGCAGCCCAAAGACTACTGTGCAGAAGGTTTGGGGGAAGCTGATAGAGCATGGGATAAGTGTATCAATGTTGGTACAACGTTTGTGACCGACCTACTTACTGACTAGCCTGTGTATTGAGGAGATATGTGAATGTGGTCTCCTTATAACTTATAATTATATGTAATATTTTTATAGTAATCAAGAAAACAAAAAGGAAACGACGGGATCATTGGCTAAGGAGGAAGTGCCTGCTGAAAGATGCAGTAGATGGATGGTTAACGGGGAAATAATCCAGGTAAGAAGAAGATACCAGCTGATTAAGTGGATCCTACCCTGAAACGAAGATGTAAGTGAAAAAGTTGCAGTGAAAAACCTGCCTATTAAGGAAGAGAATGTTAAACGCTGAATGAATGATTTTTTATGCAGCGTAGTTAACTTATAAGGAATATTTTTAACTGCTTTATACTATAGTGATAATTTATCAATTACCTACACAAATTAAGTAAATGAATCAGAATATTCCGTTATACATTCGCAAAATAGAGTCAACATGTTGGCCATTAAAATATTTTCCATTGTAAAATACATTGAACAAAACGAATAAGCAGTTGACCTTCAAAGTTTCAAAATTACTACAGGAATTATTTTATTTCTGTTGGAAGTAATGCGAAAGTTAGACGAATGAGTTTCATTTTTCCTTACCGCTAGAGTAAAATTACCGTTTTCCAAGCCTGCAAACATTCTGAACCTGGAATTCTTGCTTAGTTATTAATTTACGTGTGAAATAGAAGTAGGATTAACAGTAAAAATAAAGTTCGTGATAAATGCACATGTGGAAGAAAGTAAATATTAGGATGGAGAAAAGTCTATATTCTGTGTAATAGCTACGCGGTTTCGCTATCATTGTTAGGTTTTTCCGTAGCTCACAGAGCTTGCAAAAAGAAATTGCTTTACAGTTTTAGTATCATGAGTCATAATTTAACAGACAAGTAAAATACCACACTGCAGATAATAACTGAAACACGTGTTTTAATTGGTTTGTTCTGAGTTTCTCTTAGTTCTTCTTGTGCTACTGCAAGATATTTGCAGGGAACCATGCAAATTAATTACCTGCACAGAAACATATTTCTCTCACCATCACAATTACACTTCTTGAAATTATCGTAAATTTGATTAGGAT
The DNA here is from genome assembly GCF_977018435.1 of Lepisma saccharinum. Taxonomy (NCBI): domain Eukaryota; kingdom Metazoa; phylum Arthropoda; class Insecta; order Zygentoma; family Lepismatidae; genus Lepisma; species Lepisma saccharinum. The sequence continues at coordinate 45,068,826 of NC_139246.1, forward strand.
TTTGAGATATAAAATAGAGAAGATTAAAACCTTCATTTACACACCAAGAGATAGCAGGCATTTTACTTTATAAAAAGCTAACTGTAATGTATATTAATAGGTTAATATTTATTACATAGTATATTATGTATGAATAAATATTAAAAGCAGGAGAAAATACCTGACAATGAATCCGCTTTCTGCATCTTATCATAATTTTTTAATTTACTAAAATATATCTCTCGGCGCTGTTCTAAAATTATCATGTGAGATTACACGTTCAAAATATTCCTTCAGTTGATTAAAATCATGAATTCTTGTTAGTCAATACATGCGCTAGTTTTGTTGGCGTTCCATACTGATCACGTGAATATAGTTGTCTCAAAACACATACTGATATGTTGCTTCAAGCAATTGTTAGAAAAATGCTAACTGTACCTGTATTGATATGTCCCGTCGAAATTGACCTGCGTGTCCTGCCTAATGATGGGAATGGGCGTCGTGTACTGGGACTGCCCACCGAACTGTGGTGAGCAATGGGCTACGGCGAGAAGGGTGCAAACCGCAAACTGTAAAGAAAAATTAATAGTTACGCTCTCATAAGTTTCTGTAGCGATAGTAGGAAAAGGATTTTAAGGTCGAGAAAGGAAAATGTGGTTCTGAAAATGTTTTCAAAAAGCTGCAAAACAAAGTGTTGATAAAATGCCTTTATCCAATGCTCTCTTTTTCTGCGCCTTCTGTATAATGCGCGCGGACCGCATAGAGAACTGTGTATATAATGCGCGCGGACCGCGTAGAGAGCTGTGGTTCTGCCGAATAGGTTTTTGTTGAAGTTTGTGTTTTCTCTCGCGGGTTTTGCTACATTATCTTGGGAACTATTAATTCTGGAATGATTATTTTATACTATTTTATAGCTGTCGTTCTACTCTACAAAATGAGACAATAGGATTTTATGTAGCTGCTCAAAAAGAGTGAATTATTTATTTTTCTGTAATTTTTTTTAACAAAACATGGAAGAAAAGAAGGGAATAAGGCGCTGAAGCATCAAATATGGGGTAAAAATAGGATAAATGTGCTAATCTTACAAAAAGATGCAACAATGTGTTTTCATATTACTTGATTTCATGTCCTAAAATACACATCTCAAACGATCGGTATGAAAACAGCTACATTTTTGGTAAGGTGATGTACCTAGCTATGGGTGACCAATTTCAAAATCACCAAATGTAGGGAGAATAGGATGGGAAGGTCTAAACGTTTTGTTAGGAGGTTAGAAAAAAAAACATAGAACAATAATCATATTCAAGAATAAGAATTTTCCTGATGAAACTAGGATTACTTACTCCATGAAGTGATAACAGAAAACAGAAGATGCATCAACAGAAGCACAGTATCTTGACGTATAGGCCTACGTGAGGAAAAGAAGATAGCTGGAGCGAAAATAGATAGAAAAAGGACCAGGAAATTGATGGAAACGTTAATAACCTTTATCGAAGTACCAGTGGGCTTTCAAGTTTAGTAACTGGTGAAGAACAAGGAAAATCTTAGTCAGAATATATAACACACATCATTGCTTCTTTATTACTTAATTACTTATTTAAATTTAAATATCGAAAGCTGTAGCTTAAGCAACCCTGTCAATAATCTTCGATGAAACAAGCCAATCGTTTACTTAAGGCAGGAGCGAAAAATCTTTTTGATACATATTTGCCTTAACCAGTGGTGGCTATTAGGGGGTACTGCATGGGGGCAGTTCCCCCCACTTTTTGCCACTTTTGCCCCCGCATTATGCTAAACCTTATCTGACAAGGTTAAGTAAACTGCACCTTGCCCCTAGTTTTGGAAGTCAATTGCCGCTACTGGCCTTAACGTTACACGTTTGTTGCTAAACGATTTTTAATTTACTCTAAAGCGTTATTATGGAGATCACAATGCTCTGTTAGGGTTCTTTAAAATTGCGTAGTGGCTAGCCCTGTCGCCTTGTGATCAATAGTTCCTGGTTCGATTGTCAGTGGATGTACAGTCACCCGCAATAAAATTGGGGCACCTATATCCTGAAATGCTCGCTTCCCTTCAAGGCGTTATGCGTTTTGCATAACTATACAGGGGTGGGAGTAGTTTCCATTGGAAATGTGCTATTAAAATGCACACAAACACATAACGTCTTGCAAGGAAACATGTACTTAGATGTCCCATTTCTTTTGCAAATAACTGTACATTCTAACACAGTGAGAATTAGTGGTTTGTAATCTACTTTGAAACTCTAGGTCCAGGCCGGACTAGCCTATGTGAACGTAGCGATGATTTAAAACAAACTTTTCCGAATAAACTTCAACGACGTTCTACAGTTCTCTTCACCCCTCATTTTAATATTGTCATCAGTTCTAACACTATAGATAGCGTAAGGGCACTTTGGCGAACTTCCTATTAGCACTACCATCTAAGCCCTTTCCTTTTAACAAGTTTCCGTGGTAATATATTCTTACTTAGAATGTGGGTTTTGCACAGTGTGTCAAAACAATACTCGAGTAAGAGTCTTGACCATTCTTGCGTCACATTTCTCAGACTTCCACAAGACAAGAATCATTGAGGGTTTCCCTCCGAATGCAATTGCAACAGTAGTTCCCGAGGAACAGTGTACATCGCGTGCAGAAGCAGGTTTTTGCAAGCCACGCTGATGCAAAAAGACTTGCAAAAAATTTGCACTTTGTTTATGCTTTGATGTCACACGGGAGCGACCTCTTGTCTGGCGATATGCAACCGCAGTCTGTTAGCAGTCCACGTTACTTTCCGAGCAGCTGGGATAATGCATTACGGAACTGATGATATGATCATCAGAGACAGTAGGTGCCGCTGCATTTGTGTAATGCATTCACACGTTATAATGACCTTGCAGAACTCCAAAAAGAATTCTGCTTGCTGGAAATAATGTGGTGTTGCGAAAACTATAAAGTGTGTGAATATAGTTACATTATGTTTTCTCCTTTCTCTGTACGGCACCCTGTCAACCTTGGTGACGTGATATCATTATCATATCTTGTACTATTATGCTGGAGTTACCGAGCTGTATCTTTGTGAGTGACCTTGACTAGTCCGCACAAAGAGATTTCCGCAGTTGGCATCTACTTCTTTCTATGCTGACATACATAGCTCTATCTGTCCACCAATCGACTTCGGGGGTTTGTGCTTCGATGACTATCAATAACCTCAGTTGACAAGTATCATCGCTCTACAGTTACCACGTTGCCAAGCGTATGTCTGTCATTGTCAGTTGTTTATATTAGCTTGTTTGTACAATGCTTGCGTGTTTTGTGTACTAATTTTCCGTGCTTTTTGTAGTATTGTACAACCTTTATCCAGTAAAGGCGCTCATCAACTCTCTCTTTCTCTCCCGTTTTACAGTACGTTTGGCAACATGCTGTATATCAGACGCTCATTTGTTTCATCCCGACAGCAACGTTCGTGTGCCTTGTAACACGAAAATGCCCGATGTCAGTCGAAGAGAATTCAACTGATCGCCGATTCGTTGCTTTCCAGCCGCGAGCAGGAAATGGGACCAGTATAACACAGTGATGATGAATGAAGATTATGCTCTGTCCAAGCTATCTCTGAAGCAGCCGAACGAAGAGAAGTCTCGGCGCAAGAAGTGACGCAAGACGGCTCCATCAATAAACTTGAGAGGGAACGGTATTGCGTGGAGGGGGGAGCGACTGTAACTACAACCCTGCGCAGCAGTGTGAACTGCTTCGCTCTGCTCAGTCGATTTCCTTCCCTTCTATGCGCGGCCTTGCTCCAGAGATGTATGGGACAGGGTATAGGTGATGGGCAATCTAGTTTGTTCCTCACATTTTGTATGGTTATCTGAAACGGAGGCGTTGGTTCCAGTTTGAAAATTAATTCAGAACTGCAATGTCTACATGACCAGGTTCGGACTCGAAACTAGGACTTTGCTAAAGAGACCTTGAGTCCAACAATAAATCTGCTCGGGCACAGGTGGGTGATCAAAGATGAATGGGTTACTAAGGACAATGGGAAGACTCTCTCGAACAGATTCACTTTCATTGTTGCAGTCAATAAAGCGTGAGCTGCTCTGAAAATGGAGAATGCGAAGGCCGGCAAGAGATCGGTCTTCTGGTGGTGGGGAATCGTATACAAATTGGAACTTAGGGAAAGTTTTTTTCCCACAATCTTTGTCTAAATGACTCGATTGCCTCGCAGTGACGGACCAACCCCCTCATCATGCATCTGTTTCATCAGTTCTCAACCATCTGTTCGATACATGACAATTTTACCTCTGACGATGAAGTCTAGCCGGCAATGAAAAATGACAACGATTAGGGGAGTTCAATTACCAAGACCTTTGAGTTTCCAGAGGATTACGCAAATGACATTCATTTTCAGGGCCTCCCCCATGGCGCAGTGGTAGCGTCATTGCCTTGTAATCAAGTGGTTCCGGGTTCGATAGCAGGTGGAGGCACAAGTGGTTCGGATCCCACTTTAAAATGTAGGTTCAGTCCCGATTAGCCTCACTGTGCATAAAGCGGACTTAAAACAGCAACTCAAACTCAAACATATTGATTTTCACTTCCCTTGATAGCATGATACTGACTTGAACATCACATAAACTACAGAGTGTCACAATATGTTATAAATGTAGTACATGAAAATGGATAACATAACAGGTAACATATCTTACCACTTGATAACAGTGCTGTGAGATAGAGTAAAATCAATGATGTATTTATTATACGCACACGTATAACACTTTTGTTTCAATTCTACTTTGTTCAGAAATAAACCAATAGGGACTGAACCTACAGTTTAAAGTGGACTCCGAACCACTCTGTGTCTCCACTATGTAACGAATCCGGAATCATTTTCTTCAAAGCGACGAGGTTAACAATACGCCATCGGAGAGGCACGGTACACACAAATATGTACACTTGGGCATATTTCCGACACATCCACAAAGAAATGTATAGGACATACACTTCGGTGACGATGTGCGTTAAGTTGATGAGATTGCGAATTCCGATCTCGAGAGCAAGTATTCGGGTTTGAATCCTGACCCGTGAAGCCTGATCCCTTTGGGAGTGTCACTTCATCAATTAAATATAATCACCATTCATCCACGTCGTCGCGATTAGCCAAATGTGACTGAAACACGACTGATAATATTTTAAAACTGAAGAGAAATGTTCGTTTTGCTGTTTGTCGAGTATCAAATACTTTTTAATGAAAACAATGGAAACAAATGGCTGTAAGATAACTACATGTAATAGATAACGTTATCTAGTCAAAAGGTTTACCAAATTATAATATAGTATGACCAAACGGTTCTAATCTGAGCGTGAGAATGGGTGTTCCTTGTGAGTGTCCCTTCATCAATTTCATCATATTATCACTTATCCTATCGTCGCGATTAGCCAAAAGTGGCAGAAAAGCTACGATAAGTAAGGAAAAATAAAACAGCTTTTATTTTCGTTAATTAAATTTATTATCTGTCGCTTTCTGCCACTTTTACTAATCGCGACAATTCTAATGAATGGTGATGTAGATTGATGGGATTAACAGCGACGGGACAGAATCTACCGCAGCCTCGTTAGCCTGCAAAAATGCAGCCGAGGGTGTACTGCACGGATGCGAAGTTGACATTTGTGTGTCTTCCGAGATGGTCACGTATTATCCCCGGGTTCGAATCCCGGTCTGTGCATTGATGTTTCTGAGTGTCCATTCATCAATTTCATCATATCATCATTCATCCCCACCTTCGCAAATTAGCCGAAAGTGGCAGTAAAATAAAGCAAATCAATGAAGCAAACAAATCAATCAATCAGTCACATTTTACCCACTAAATGAATTTGGAAATTCAACTATCTGATTGTCCTCTTGTGAACTCTAATCCCGTTAGAAATATAGATGGCGCTTGCGGTGAAACTTTTTATAACGAAACATTGTTTAAATTTTTCTCATTCTAAACACAAGAAGCGGAAATATTAAAATAAGGAATTGCTAATGCAACTTTTATTCACAAGAAGAATCAGTTCACGATTTCTGATTTACACTAACAAGGAAAGCGTTAAAAAGTCTCAGCGAAGGATACTGAAGAAATGATCGTACATTTATTCCATCACAAGAAGTTTCCATCGAGAAATTATGATATTATTTTGCGATATTGAGAACAACAATGGTAAAAGAGAAGAAATAGTTTACTGAATATGAGCACTTTGTTACAGTCACAGTGAATATAATGGGGCACCTAGAGCCATGCGTGTTGCCTAACTCGGCGGCGATGAGCAACTTTAACCCTAGCATACCCGAGGGCAGGGGACTGTAAGATCCACCACTTCTATTTTTTTTTTTTTTTTAATTTTTCATCTTTGAAATTGAAAATAAATTACATTGTTCCCTAGGGTGTTCTGAATATTCTGTATTAGTTTTGTTCATAAAAAACATAAATGTAATGTACATGGGAGGCAAAATGTACTTGGAGGGCGTATCTGGCGACATCTTTAAAAGTGTGCTATTCGAGACACTTATGCTAGTGAGAGTGTACAATTTGTTGGTAATGATGGTATGTTTTGTAATAATTACAATTAATAAACAACTTTCCCTCTGTAAACAAAGAAGCATTAATAAAAAAATATCAGGAACGAGTTTACAATATGGGACCACTCTCCAATTGCTATGAAATTTCGCTTACTCACTAATTGAGACATCCTAATCACGAATCTGCATGTAATAATTGGCGGTCGAGTATGGAAATCGAGAAAAAAACGAAATAAACTATGTTTTCTTACCGTAACGTAACCCTACCATAAGAACAGTAGCTCCACGGAACACGCCATTTCCCCCGAATGGGTGTCACTTATCGCACAACACATTAGCAACATTGTGTTCTGACGTCACGGGAGAGAGCTTTTTGATGTTAGGCAAGGCAAGGTATAGTTCTCTTAGCCAAAATATTAATTTTTTCTTTGTATTTATGCTAATGGAACCTAACCTAACAGGCCTAACCTAACCTCGTAGGCATTCCTTGTCTGACGTCAATATTCAAGGTTGAAAGATTGTTGTGCGTAAAAGAAGACCATTAACGAATTGCGAAAGAAATATGGTTCCGAATTGCTGTGTATGGACAATCAACGTGGTAAATCGCAAGGTTATTTTACAAGTTCTACACGTAAATGTACAATTTTAACAAGTGACCGCCAAATATGAACTACAGATACGTCATCAGGACACCGAAATTAGTATAGAAATTGGAGAGTGGTCCGGTATTGTAAACTCATGCCAAATATCATGGTTCTTGTGAGTATAGGCGAATGGTAAAATATGGGTATGACACTCATGCAATAATTGGTTATTATCTTTTATCAACACGTTCGCTACCAAAATGCAAACAGCAAACTCCAAATATAGACTCACCCCAAATATCAAAACCTGTACCACAGACCAAGCCTCTTTTTGCTGACTCCTCCCTCAGACTAGACCTAATGTAGCATACATCTGAATTACGAAGTAACTCGCGATCTACTTCGCTGTCCCGCATTAGTGTTCTTTTTCGACTCATTGTTCATACAACATTTACATCGAAGAGAACATGTAAACACAGCTCTACAAACTTTTTAGGTTAAGCACACAGCATCAAAACAACTACTGAATGTCTTAGTTAAAACGACAATGTTGCTGCAATCAGCCCGGGAAAAGAACAGTGTGCCAACTGCAAATATTTTTTGATTCATAGACCAAGCGTCACATATATGCGACGGACATTCCCACAGCCCACCATCTTTATTTCAAACCCCTGAAATAGACTATGGTCTTCTGAGAAGCAATTGCATGTTGTTCTACCACCGTCTCACATATGCGACGGCAGGCCACCATGAGAAACCACGTGTCTCATATGTGAGACGCCGAGTCTATTTTGCAAGATCGCTGCGTCTCATATGTGAGACGCTAGTCTATTTTGCAAGATCGCTGCGTCTCATATGTGAGACGCTAGTCTATTTTGAAAGTCCAAGCGTCTCATATGTGAGACGCTTGGTAGCGAACGTGTTAATTATAGTAATTATAGTATTATTTTTGTAAACATTATAATTATTAAATAACTGAACTTCTATAAACAAGAAAGCTTTAAGCAATTCAATAGTAAATTGGTTTCTTGAAGTTTAGTGATAAAATCTTTAAAAATAAGCCTTCCGCTCAGGTAAGTAAGTCTCTCGTACGGCACGGGTAAGCTAGGTTTAATAGCAGTAAAGCGACTATTTCTAGTTCTATGTGTCCCATTGTATTGATGGTGACTGTACGTTTGAAATAATTGAAAATTAAAAAATCAAGACTACAGGATTTATTTCGGGAGGTGGCAAAAATCCAACTTTAAACTGTAATCCAGTCCTGACTCATAAGACGGGCTCAAAATGAGAATATCAAAAGTTAAAATTTTTGTAACTGCTTAAGGTAAAACTTCGCGTGGCGGGAAGAGACACGACTGTAATTTCAATAAAAGACGTTTTGAGAAAATATGAAACAACATAACATTTTTCGCGGCATGCAAACGCTTCAAGAAGAAACAAATTGCACTCAGTTTCACATTCAGTTAAATATCGTGTCGTGGGTTCGTGAAACTGTGTAATTATCCTACGTTACATACAACTTCAAAGTCAAGGTTTGGCATGAAACAGACAGGCAAAGCAAGGCAAAAGTGGATGTAGTCTCCTCGGTGACTGATTGAATTGTTGTGTAGTGATCTCTTCATCGATGGTTCCAGGTTCAAACCTTCCTGGGTATGGTGTCGTATGATCGGTTGTATCTAATCATCTTTGTGCAATGAAGGCACATTATAGAATATGCCCAAACATCTCGGACATTTTGGAGGTGATGTGATCAACACCACGGTCCGGCCGCCTATACCCCCCACACAAGGTTTCCCCAGGTATCTATTGATTTGAGGCTGGGTGGGCCCAAGAGCCGTTTTATGCGGACAAGGCCGGAAATATTCCGACCTCGGAACACCCAAGGTGGAGCAAAAGAATACGGAATCCAAATAGCCACAAATGGGCAATGCTCTGGATGTCTAAATAACTTTAATATTGTTTGAATTCCACATTGTGCACATATCCTTTTGGGACTGTGTTCCGGTTCGATACCCGGTGGAGGCACATAGCACAGCGATTCGGATCCCACTTTAAACTGTCGGTCCAGTCCCAATTAGCCTCTCTGTGCATAGAGTGAACTTAAAAGAACAATTCCTTTTGGGGCTGAAAAACTTGACTTTAACCCAACTTTATGTTGCTTTCTTATCATCTTGAGGCTGTAACGAGGTGGAAACTACCAAATTATTTCCTTTAAGTTTCGTTTCACTGGTACGCACTATAGATAAAAAAAGCTGACCATATTTCACTTGCGAGTCAGTGATATTGTCATTGATTGGAAGTAGTATTCACAAATCTATATATTTTAGTACACGTAACAGGGACTTAGCTACTCAGTTATTGATTTTAAAAGCAACCCAGTAACAGTACTTCAAAAGCAATTCTATGTAAACTACCTATGCAATTGCTGCATTTGTTGAAGGTTTTCAATTATTAATACAATACAGCTTAAGCATTAAAAGAGCACAAAATAAAGTATTGACATACCTTTTCCATTGATGAGACAACTTGTCATAAACAAATCAGATAATTTCTTTACTTTAAAGAAAAAAATAATGAAAGGACTTCAGAAAAAGGAATGAAAAGAAACATAACGTGTGTGTGTATGTATGTATGTATGTATGTACTTACTTACCTGTACTTTGTATATAAAAACATTACGAACAATTTTTGAAAAATGCTAGTTATATGTGAGTCCATTGTACTATTACTTTGTACTATTTTACAATTATTTTAACTTATATTTTCCTTATTCCTCTCTTGTTATATATCTATAGTGACTATGTTGATTGATTGATTTCTTTTTTTAAGTCCACTTTATGCACGAATGGCTAATCAGGACTGGACCTACAGTTTAAAGATGTATCCGAACCAATGTGTGTCTCCACCGGGTATCGAACCCGGAACCCCTTGATTACAAGGCAACGACGTTACCACTGCGCCATCGGGGAGACCCTATAGTGACTATGTATATTATATATACACTACATATTTTGTTATTATTTATTTCCGTCCAATAACATCCCAATACTGTTTAGACTACTTGAAATGTCAAGGTTTGTTCTGGGTAATAAATAAATTGCATATGTGTATATGGATGTATATATGTTCCATTCCTACACCTGTATATACTTACTTTACTTTATTATCTTATGTATATAAATACGTCTGTGTGTGGGGTGTGTGGTATGACTTTATGGATGTACTCGTATATTGTTATATGCTCACTATTTGAATAGAAAAGTATGCATGTGTAAGTTTTCATGTAATTAGATATATTTTTCTCTATTGGAGGCAAATAAATATGTATTTGTCCTATATTACATGTTAGGTACATGTACTGGGTGGCCAGAATTAAAGTTACCCAATTCAGAGCCCTCTGTAGCATGTTTGAGACATCGTAGAACTCTGAAATTTGGTGAATCCACTATGCAGACCATGGGGAAGAGGATGGCGATAAAAAATAGTTCAATTTTCCGCCAACAGGTTAAAATGTGTCGCTGTAATAATGTACAAATTTCTTCATCATCTTTCTTAACACATGCGTCGTCATGGGCCCCTTTCGAAGTCCTTTAGCATGATGATAACTTCGCAGTGCAGCTGCACTATTACTACCGTTCTGATAAAACTACTTCACCAGCAATGCACGTTCTTTCTTATTTAATGGCATGACGATCACTTCCGAACTTTTGTTCAGAGCTCACGTTAAGTGATTTAGCCGAGTTATTAATTACAAAGACATTTGTTAGTGGCTGGAAGTTGCGAGAAAATAATCTCTCGTTTATTGCAAGGTTGCAAGGTAAAGGCAAATCCATAACCAATTGCAGCAGTTTACGTCATTATTACAACCCATCATGGAAGTACAGCGCCACATTTCAACCTGGTGGCAAAAAATTGAACTATTTTTTTATCACCATCCTCTTCCCTATGGTCTGCACAGTGGACTCATCAAATGTCAGAGTTCTACGATGCCTCAAACAGGCTACAGAGGGCTCTGAGTTGGGTAACTTTAATTCTGGCTACCAGTATCATCCGGGTATTTAAATGAAGGCAATTAATTTCCCTGACAGTTACTGTAAAAAGTAGAATAAATAAAGTTACGGTTAGTCATGCTGCATAGTTACTATTTTATTGCAGGGCCACTCTTTTCAAAGAGTAATTGAGTTAACCTTAGTATTAATCCAAAAACCAACTATTAGGTAAAACATTGATATAAACAACGAGTTACATCCGTAGATGGGTAAAGGGTCATACCTAGGATAAGCCAAGGTACTAATAATAGTCAAACTCCGTATGATCAAAAATATGGAAGAAACTATAGGTCTTCCTACGACAACAAAAGAGAGCCTCCTCAATGTTGTAGTGGTAACATCGTCCCATTGTAGGGGTCCCGGGTTCGTTACCCGTTGGAGGCATATGGCACAGTGGTTCTGATCCCACTTTAAACTGTAGGTCCAGTCGCGATTAGCCTATCTGTGCATATAGTGGACTTAAAACATCAATTCAAGACAACACAAGAGGTAGTTGAGTGAGTAATTTGCTATAGTTTACTTCGCTTTTGTGCCACTTTTTGTATGATTGGCGAAGATGGAAATGAGTGATGACATGATGAAACTGAGAAGTAGACACTCACAAGCATCCATGCCTAGGCCGGGACTCCAACCCGGGACGTCTGGCGTTGTAGCATGATGTGTTAACTACTCCGCCACTAAATCCGGCACAAGACGTAGGCATTTTTGTGAAACAAGAATAGAAGACTTTGGAATCTACAATGATACAACGAGAAAATGAAATCTGTGAACCGGCAAATGTGTTCACTTCATCGGTAAGCGGGATCCCAACGCTAAAAGTCTTGCTTCGAACCCAGAAAGGTTTGGTTGGCTTTAGCTGAGGCAGAAAGAGCCAAATTTCATAAGTTACCACGACAAAAAAACACTGTCGAACACTGTTAGAGCTAGCACATGGTCTAAGCAGCTGCCACAATGCACATGGTTATCCCTATATGCTGACGATCCAAAAGTCCAATGGCCACTGAGCAACACTCACCAGAGACTTCATCCTGGCGCTGGGGGTGGTCGAGTGATATTTCTCCAACTGAACACTGAAGCAAATCTGGTGCACCCGTCTGTAGCACCAGGTTTATATATGCAACCATGTGCTCCCGTTCCCAAACGGCGAAAGCATATTTTCTGACCTCATTTCGAGATTTAGTCGGAGAGCGCGTCTGCTGAGACGATTGTCGGTTCCAGAGAAAAAAAAAGAATAAAAGGGAATCCCGCCCGACACCTGAAAGGTCACGTGTCCAAACAAAAGAATAACGGGCTCTTGCGCGGCGAAAGAGGAGGAGGGGGCGTGTGGGAGTGCCCCCTCTCCCGCGAGATGATCTTAGGAGGAATTCGCGACGAATCCCAACCCGAGGGCGGGCGTTTCCATAATTACTGGAAGGCTGGAAGGAGAACGTGCTGGAAGATGCCGTGTGCCTACCGGGTCGTGAACCCGGTTTCACCACTCCCCCCTCTACATGGAAATTCTCCGAAAAAATCGTGAACGAGATGTCCAAGGACAAGAGAAGAAGAGAACGAAGACAAAATGGCGATTGGTATTTGAAAGGTATGTCGAAGAAGGATCTGCAATGGAATATTGTCTCATTCTTTCCGGAGTTTCGAAGGCAATCAACTTCTTCTGTTGCCTTTTCCCTTCAGTTAATAACTCTGTCGTTTTTGCTCGGCAAAGATGGCGAGGTCGCTTCAGCACCAATTCAGTGCAATTTGAATCCATTATTGATTATGGCAGAAAGTGTCTTCAAGGTCACACGGTGACACAGATGCTGGGATGGAATCTGGGATCGTAGGTGTCCGAATTGAAACTCCCTAATGGCAAATGTCTGTAACTCCACATGTATTTGATGTATCCAAATGTATTATATATCAATTAATATACTCTGGTGGGGCGCATGTAGTAATGTACTAAATGTACTAATTACTACTTTGCTCACAGAAACTTTATGACTGTGTATATCCTATTCATTGATGTATAATTCATTGGGATATATAAAATACATCTGGAGTTATAGATAGTTGCAATTAGGGCGTTTCAATTCGGACACCCTGTATAAATGGCTTCAATTTCAGTTGCAGGCAGCCTTACTAATAACCCTATTAGAAAGTCATCATTTTGAAAACGCTGTGTTCGATTCCGAAGAACGACAGTGAATTATTTATATCAATTACAAAAAATTGTGCTGAAACATAAGTTGGATTTGAAATCTGGTTCATCCACAATGGGAATCGGTTGTCAAAAGTTAATGTTTAGTGGTACTTTTATTTTAGGTACTACTGACATGACAAAACAAACTCTCACTTGTTTTGACAGTAATAACCACTAAATAACATATCTTAATTCTGTTTACCCGTTCGCAATTTTTAATCCTCAATTAAAAATGGTAGTGATTGCTGCTACAACTTTTTCAAGCGTTGCCATTGACTGATAGCTTTTTGGGGTAGTATATAATCTGTGCTGGGTTTAGTTCTCTTAGAAGAAGAAGACGACGAAAAATGGTTTTGGCAATACCGAAGTCTAATTATATCCATTTTATAAATGTATAACCAGTGGTTTTTTTTCTGGGAAGAAAGGATCAGGTACTATTCAACTTGATTTGTTATTGTGTTAGCTTTTTATTGTATTTACTCATAGGCGCCTGCAGGGAGGATCGAGCGGGCTTCACTCCCTTGGAATAAAAAAAAATCCTCCTCCCTCCTCTTTCTATCCTTGGATATTTTTTCTATGTTTCGCTCTTTCTACTCAGTTGCCTGCTTTTCTTCTAAACTTTTCTCTCCTTTCTCTCGTTTCTCCATTTCTCTCTCTCTTTATGGCTTCCCTACTTTCTCTTTCTCCCTCTCTCTCCCATACTTTCTGTCTCCCTCTTTGTGGCCTCCCTATTTCTTTCATTCGCTTCTCTCTCTCTCTCTCTCTCTCTCTCTAACTCTCTCGTTTCTCTCTTTTTTCTCTTTATCTTTCGTCTCCATTTTGCTTCGCTGTTTCTTTCTCTCTCCCTCTCTCTTTTCGTTCTCCGTCATTTTCTCTCCCCCTCTCTCTCTCTCTCTGTGATTTGATTTTCTTCCTTTATCTCATGCTCTACCACTTCTTTAATATCTATTCTTCTCTAGCTCCCTTAAAACACTCCTTTCATATGGTGACGTAAACATGATGTCAATATAGAGGATGGGAACTTTTATGCGAGCGCTCATATAATGAATGAATGAATGATTTGCTTTATTTTACTTCGCTGCCACTTTTGACTAATTTGCGAAGATGGGGATGAATGATGATATCATGAAATTGATGAATGGACACTCACAAACATCCATGCCCAGGCCGGGATTCGAACCAAGGACCCCTGAGCGCTAATATAAGAACAACTCAAAATATTGTAGTACATGTAGTATATGTTCATAAATAATCGTGCATGAAATGTTGGTATTTATTCTTACCTATAAAATGGTTCTGGGAACCGCCAGAAATAAGAACATTGTGCACCAATCAAATTGTTCTGGAACTATGAACAGTGTAATGTTAAACTGAAAATACTAAAGACAGAAACCAGAAGGAGAATAAGAAAACGGGGGAATAAAAATTCAACTGATATGCAATCAAAGAGGGACCCCCGGGTTAGATACCGGATTGAGCACATGGCACAGTGGTTTGGGTCCCACTTTAAACTGTAGGTCCAGTCCCAATTAGCCTGTCTGTGGATAAAGTGGACTTAAAACAACAATTCAATCAATCAGTTCAATCTATTAACGAATAGTATGTCGAGAAATGTACATTTCAGATATAATAACTACATGGAGGTGTTCACCCCCTCAATTTTTGTCAAACGTCTACACTCGTTTCTCTTTAGTTCCCCATACTTGCAGAGTAACGAGCAGTGTTGTGCGTCTACGCGTAAACAACGATAGTCTACATTCTACATGTAGACTATTTTATACACGTAGATTACGTAATCTATGTAAACAACATGGCGAAAGGTGATAACTTAGCAAAGGGCGCCGTGGAATTAAAACAAAATTATACTGCGTATCAGTTGCTGATGTGTGAGGAGAACTTTTCATACGCTCCCTTCCAAATTCCAACAATTTCTCATCTAGGAAATAACCTAAGATAGGAAATATTCTAGTGTTTTATGGAATAAAGACTAATTTTGCCTCACAACTGCCATCTGTTGTTTCTTTTGCATACTATTTATATTCTTCCTTAATTGATATTAGAAGAGAAGAGAAATTTTGTTGTAAATAGGATTCTTTTCAGTTCGTTAGGAACCAATACAGTTGAAAATGTCACTTTCCCTTCATGAAACCCTTGAAAATTTATTTTAATGCACTTTAGATTGTCTACGTAGTCTATGTAAACTACAACCCAATGTAATCTACGCGTAGATTGCGTGTAGACAACGCATGTAGACGTAAACTTATAGTCTACGGCACATCACTGGTAACGAGCCTGTGGCCCCTGGACGAACAACCAGTGGGGTTGTGGCTTGTGCTGTGTCTTGTCTAGGTTTATTCTGAGTGTTTCTAGACTAGGTTCTCACCATGAGTGTGAAGATTTTGTCGGCAGATGTCACCATTATCTTAGTTATAGTTCTGTGTAGGGTTCTGTCTTTATATCGTGTTACGGGGAAATAACTATTTTGCTGAAATGCCCATAAATGTAGGCATTAATCACGAGGAATAAAATCTGTTACGTTTGTTATTACAGTGCAGCAGATATGGCAAATGAGACGAGCATCTCGTGGTTACTTATTACATTTAAGTAATAGATGATTTGGTATTTTCCAGCGGTTCTCGAACTTTGCACTCCAACCATAGTTTTACTTCGAATTCTTGGTTTTCTGGAATTTTTTGGTTGCCTGATTGATGGGTCGTTTTTTATATGTTGGAGGCGTGTATCTGCAATAGTGCAAAATGGCTTTCGGACTGTATGTGGAGAGACGGTAAACAAATAAAATTAGAATCCTACGTTTATTATTTTATTGGGTGCTTTTACATTTACAATCTTTATGATTAGTTACAAGAATAAAAATGTAAAACACATGTATGGTAAGAAGTACATTAAAAAACTTAATTTTCACACATATTTTTCAAAGTAAAGAACAAAAATAAGTTTGTAAACAAACGGTAAAACACAATTTTTTAGGTTTCATTGTAAATTCTCAGAGTTTCTAGTGAGATGGATGTGTCTGCTAGGCTGACATACCTTCAGTTTCGTCATGTCTGGTTCTGTACTTGAATCTTTCAAGCGGAGATTCGACTCCAAATTTAGTCTGTTTCTGTACTTTTTTAATTTTATAGGTACACCAAGGTTTCATTGATTGTTTGATTTTGTGTTTTAAGTCCACCTTATGCACAGTAAGGTACACCATGGATGAGAAACCACTCTCCGAGTTGATTGTGTACCCCCTTCAAGTAGTTCATGTACCCCTGGGGCACGTGTACTACAGTTTGAGAATCACGTGTAATTCTATTTCGCTTTTCTGCCACTTTTGGATAATCGCGAAGATGAGGATGAGTGATATAATGAAATTGATGAAGGATCACTGACAAGGAACTCCCATGCCCAAGCTGGGAATCGAAGCTATAGTTTCGGAGTTATTTCGGTATGAAAAGTAAAATTATTGTTTGCATTATACCTACATGTAAACCTACATCAAATTGTCTACAATATTGTTTTCTGTTGTTACAGTGATTTTTATAAAGTGTATTTGAAAATATGTACTGTGAATACATAATATCTACTGTTCCCTTTAAAAGTTGCCTTTGAGATCCAAATCACGCCCTCTCAATAAAAGCGATTATTATTACGCGTCTTATATATTATATTTATATTTGATGGAATTCAGTAGTCAGACTTTCTGGTGTAGCTGGGCTGCTCTATGGTTGTCAGAGATATACCGGGTGTTTCATAAATAATTGAGCGGTTACAAAATATTTTTGCAAGTACGTCAATGAAACCAGTACAGAATTATCGAGGAACTAAAACAGTTTGTGTCTGTATGTTTTGTTCAGCTGAGAGTTCGTATCCCTGCCGCTAGGAGCCAATCAAATCACCCACATCACTCACGGTGTTTTGTGCAATGTGTTTGGTCCCCAAGATCACCGGACCTTACACCGCGTGACTTCTTTTTGTGGGGTTTCATAAAAGATGAATGATGATGCGGGTGTGGCAAGAAGTAGACTATCGTGTTGATGCGTGCCGTGTCACCCGTGGTGCATACATTGAACATTTGTAGGTGTACAAAAAAACTGAGTGCCTCGTTCGTTGTGGACTGGTTTCATTAACGTAAGTTCAATAGTTTACTTGCAATAAATTATTGTAACCCCTCAATTATTTATGAAACATCCGGTAGGGTGTTCACATCGTGAAAGAAAAATTAATATTCGTCATTGTCTCTACACTTTCATTTAAATTTTAAATTTGTCTATTACGTTTTGACAGTGTGTGTCAGCGTGATTTTAGGTAGGCCGTGGACCATAATAATTATATTATTATTATTATTACTATATATTGGAATTTGGAATGGTTCAAACACTTAAAAGTGTCACGCCTCCACGTGGTTGAGTAGATGTGCATTAAAACTGCCAGGATTAAAATATAATACATCT
Source organism: Lepisma saccharinum (assembly GCF_977018435.1). Taxonomy (NCBI): domain Eukaryota; kingdom Metazoa; phylum Arthropoda; class Insecta; order Zygentoma; family Lepismatidae; genus Lepisma; species Lepisma saccharinum. The sequence continues at coordinate 45,086,617 of NC_139246.1, forward strand.
CTTATGTTATAACGTCAATTCTATATGTGACGCAATTATGTATTTTATAGGTTATGTACCAACCTGTAGATTTTCGAATACCAAGAGGGTGTTCTTGTTTGGAAGTTCGAGTATTCTTATCCGAATTTGTATTGTTTAGTGTGTGGAATTTTTAGGTGTGAAGTAGAACGATTAATAATTGATTTGATTTTTTTGGATAATCGCGGAGATGAGTGATGATATGATGAAATTGATGAAGGGGATACTCACAAAGAACACACAGGCCCAGGTCGGGATTCGAAGCAAGAAGGGACCAACGTCTGAGGTGATCACAGAGAAGGCACTTTTTATTTTCTCTTTTAAAGAAGCGAAGGTCAATTATATACAGGCTGACAGCCGTAGAAATTTAAAATAGTAGTGGGGTCAAAGTAGGAATATTGATATCTAATACAGACGACAAAATATTCGCCCAGAAGTATCTAACATTACTCATCGTCCACTCATTTCAAATGCACATAATAATAATGAGAAATAACGTCTTGCATAACCACAAGATATGAGTAACTGCCATTATTACTTTCAGTAATGAATCCTTTGTTAGTTTACGATGAGTACTCGGATACAAAAAACATTCCCTTGCATTTCAACACCTGGTTATTAAAGCTAATAAGAAGGCCACTTACTCTTGTGAAGAATGACGGATGACGTGGCATTTCAATTGTGGAAAATGAGTGATAAATATTCAGGACATCAACTTGATTTAATCCCGAGGGTAAAAAGTGAAAATTGCTGTCGCCTATAATCATACGTTAATAAAAACAATGAATGTTTTATTTCACAATGTAAACGAGTAAGACGCGCACTACGAGGATACTATTTTATGTTCTCCCCCAAGCATCTCAACTTAAGGTGCCTGAACCCAATATGGCCTAAATAAAAAGAAATGCATCATAAATTGTAAAAAGGTACCACAATGTTTAGTTTATAGGTAGACAGCTATATTGATACACTTATAATTTATGAGATGTGCACAAAGAAATAATATTGTTTACAAACCAATAAATCAGGGAGTGCGTGTCACAATTTGTTACCAGAAGCCAATGGTTTGATTGATTTGGTGTTTTTAAGTACACAGTATGGCTAATCGGGACTGGACCTACATTCTAAACTGGGATCCGAACCACTATGTGCCTCCACTGGGTATCGAACCCGGGACCCCTTGATTACAAGGCTACGCTACCGCTGAGCCATCGGGGAGGGCATCAGAAGGCAATGGATTACACATCACAGTGTGGGTAAATGAAAGGCCCTTTATTTTCCTTAGTGAGTCCCACACACTCTACTTGAATATAGGAGTAACAAATGTCACATTTGCGTATGTTCTTCACGATATATTGATATGTAGGCCATATTGAGTCTACCCTACATATTGTTCTTTTCTCCTTCGCTATAAACAGGACTATAGATTAAAGTCTAAAGTAAGTATATTGTTGTAAAGTACAAATTATGAGTTATCATAGAATGTACTAGCAATATAAACACCTATCACTTAGAAGATGCAGTAAGTAATAACTTGACTATGCAAGATTATACCACGTAGAACACAATCACGAGGTACAGCTATTTCCCTTCTTTGTCTACAAGTTACTGTAGTATGGGTAAAGCCAACACGTTCAATCACGTCTTTTGGACAGTCTAAATAAAAAAAAACTAACGCCATTTGTTGAATTAACTTTGTAACTACATAGAAACAGCAAATAGACCGTATTGGGTTCAGGTAGCTTAGTTTAGAATTCAGTACTACTGTAAAGAACAATGTTTTTGATACTACCATTGTAATATGAATGATTATGATTAAGCGAGATAAACTTATAATACAAAACTGACACAATTTGGTTCACGAAGTAACAGCTATAAAATTATTCTTTTTACTAAATAACACATAAGAAAAACTAATATTAATTCTCTTCTAACAACACAGTATTCACAACATTTTTAAGTAAGACACAATTTAATATAGTTTGATACAATGCAATTCATAATATATACTAACACTTAATTAATTTACTTCAGAATCTCTTGCTCCCTGCTATCAGAAACTTGTACCAGCCTGCCATCTATGTACCACATTTTTTAAGTTTTCAATTAGAATTTTTATGAAACATTAATAAAAAGGTTTTTTTATGGTATGTAGTTTGCCTACATAAGAATATTTGATTCTCTTTATTAATAAAATAATCTATTTCTGTTCTACAAACAGTCACAGATAAAAATGGAACACCTGGATCCTAAAATACTCGTTTCCATTCACGGTGTTATGTGGGTTGCCTAATTCTACGGCGATGAGTAAGTAAGCTTCAATCGCAAATATTCAAGTTGACCCGGCTTACAGTTAGGCAACACGCATAACGTCATCAGGGAAGTGAATATAAGTGTGGAGTTTTTTTTGCTGGTGACTGTACAACACCTCAATCATTACTTCACTTGTTCTATTTATATCCCTCTCTATTTCTCTCTCCTTACGAAGTTTCTCATTTCATGTGTTCATATGCATGTAACTTGCTAAATTGATTGATTTGGCATTTTAAGTCCACTTTATACACAATAAGGCTAATCGGGACAGGACCTACAGTTTAAAGTGGGATCCGAACCACTATTTGCCTCCACCGGGTATCGAACCCGTAACCCCTTCCTTACAAGGCGACGACGATACCACTGAAACCCTTGGGGAGGCCGCAAACTTGATAAAAGACAACCGTAATGTTAGTTCTCGTATGTCGATATATCCAAAAGTTAGTAGATTTTCGTAAGAGTCCCTAATCACCTTTCACATTTCTATTAATCCATTATTAGCCACCTCTTATTTCTTTATTATTATAATCTTTGTTATTATTTGCATTTGATTTTCAATATGTTTATGCCCTGTATGTTATACAGCCAAGGACAATTCTGGGTTGCAATGACGCCAATGAATTTCAATAGAATCGTCGCACCGGGTTCGAATCCCGCTCGGGCTTGGTTGTTTGTGAATATCCATTCATCATATTTCATCATTTCATCACTCATCACCATCTTCGCAAATTAGCCAAGAATCACAAAATAAGAAGTAAAATAAACTAAATCAATCAATCAATAGAATCTTCGCAACCCATAACTGACAAAGGTATGATTTTGCTTCCATTTAAAAACTTTGTTTGGATGGAAATTTATATATTATACAGGTGATCGAGACTGAGTAGCCAATATGTACTCTATGGGAACCTGATATTGCATCTAAGTATACTATACTCCATGAGGCCTTAAAAAAATCGCTTCGCGGGCTTGCAGCAGACGACAATATGGGGGTGTGTCTGCGAGAACCAATCAGGTACGCGAATGAGCGAGCCCGGTTGCCGCTGCACCCTTCTGGAAGGGAGAATGGCCTCTGCCTGTTGCTTCCTCGGCCTGTATGTTCGGCTGAGGAGCAGACGACACGAGAGTATCGGCAACATTGTGCGAGCGACGTCTGCTGTTAGCCCGCGAAGGGCTCTTTCTAAGGACTCCTGCAGTATAATGTCAGTGATGGAAGGCTCCTTTGGCGTCCAACTTTAATTTACCCGCACGAGGAATCGAGTTTGAGTCCTCTTGATTGCAAGTCTATCATGGATGTGCCAGGGTAGCTTAGTCAGGGCTCCACCAACGAGAAAAGTCGCCATTTGGCCTTTTGAGCTTTGGATAGATTTATATAACAACGTGTGATAACGACACCCGGATTCCCTTCTTTAATCCTTTCTGTCTCTCCTTCCACACCCTGGGTGTCTCGCGAGAAGATGATAATAACATCGGAATTACGAAAGGGGGGTTACACACAACATTTCTAGTTCTGTTTCTAGGCTCGTTTACAAGTACAGGGAGTGAATAAACATTTGGTAAAAATAGCAGTACTATTGTTCTTGGAGTTAATTAGTCAAAACAAAACATTAACTTGGAGGATTATATGGATTTATTATACGCTGTGTCTATACATTGGCGCCCGGAAGGGGAGCAAGGGGGGGCTGTGCCCCCCCTGAAAAATGAAAGTTAACCAATAAATATGTATTTCACACATATAATTTCATTTTAGTCACAATAATATGTGTTAATTATTGCATGAACACCATAAATTCAAATGTAAGCAATGTTTTTTAGGGACCAACACTATTTTGGGGGAAAATTTGCCCCCCTGGAAAAAAAACCTTCCTTGCCTTCCCTGAAAAAAATCCTGCGGACGTCCATGTTTCTACACATTTACGTAGCTTTTCCATATGTGCATTGACAAAATCAAGTTATGTCCATAATTCAACAAGATGTACCAATGGCCTAAACATTGGTACTTTCACTAACACAGACTTAGCCTATCTCTGTGGCCTATCCTCGACTTAATTGATATTCCAGCCAGTTTGCATTTCCTTACGCAGCATCCTTCTTCAGCCCGCTAGGCATTATGATGCGACACGGCAATATCTTAACAAATGCAATTTTTTACTAATGGGGGAATTTGGGGATTTCAAACAGGGGTTGACTTTACCAAATGCTACATATATTTTCCATCATCAGTCTAGCCACCAAAGTGCACTAAACTCTAGAGAAAAGGTTCCTCGTTGTCGTGAAAGTGGTAAAAAAAACTGTTTTTTCGTTACGTCCAACTGGCCCAACGTCCCTGGGCGTTCACCCCACAGCACTGGAAATTTCAAAAGCAACGATCACTTTGAGACATATCACACCAAACGGGGTAGCTACGAACAGGGGAATCTAATCCAGCAAAAGCATAATGAAACAAGTACATATGTATATATACATGCAATATTATATATAAAAAATACACAAATGAAAACATATTAATTAAGTGAGGACTAAAAGTGGTAAACGTTGTAAGTGCCAAAAGCGAAAGTGTTGGGAAATCTCATCGTTCCGCACATCAGCCCGTAAGAACGTGCATACTTGTGACGTCTTTACCCGCCCTTTGAAATACTTAGAGGGCTACCAGGCACTTTTCACGTTTACCACATTATAAAGCATGCCACATTTCACAGTTTCACGTGGAAAACGGTGTTTGAATTATTGTGGCACTTACAGCGTTTACCAATTTTAGTCTTAAAGTCTTTACCCTGTAGCTGGCCAGCAATTAATTAATACAATACAACAAAAACCAATAACGATCAATAGGATCATTACAAACTATATAAGACATTTCAGAGGGAGTAGCCCTTACAATTCAAGATTGCGGTCCCGTTTCAAAATGGAGGAATCAATTGTTCTATTATCTTTGCGGTCGTCATGGACATGCGACAAGCGGTTTCTTACATTTTTTAGGGCACACAATTTCTATGATATCGGATAAAACGCCACAACTTAGACAATTGAACAGAAAATTAATATTTAAAAAAATATTAATATAATTTATTTTCCTTTCCTTATCTGTCACTTTTTGGCTTATCGCCAATATGAGATGGATGGTGATATGAAGTCCATGAAAAGGACAATCATAAGCACAGATCGACAAGGCACATCACAGGCCTCACAGATGATTACTCTGGCTGTGAGTCCAGGCGCCACAGAGTCGTCATTCTGCAACAAAGCAGTCGAGGGTGTACTGGGGGTGTCTTCATACAGCGCGGCCCCTTACACTACTTCAAAAAATTGAATATGGACGACAATATTGTGTAGTGTGGACTAAGCATGTTTAGTTTCCAGTCCTAGTTCTACGTATTTCCCCCTCTAATGACACAACTCTTCAAGTTATTTAATGTGACAGGACAAATTTACGAGTTATCATGTAATCAAATATAACATTGAATGTTAGGCCCGCATTAGACGAAAGCATTTTCCTTAGCATTTTTGCCATGACCAAAATGCTTTCGTGTAAATTGAAAAATCTTATAGCGTTTCAGACGCCATGGCATATTTCATGCTATTTCTCAAGGATAGGCTCGGTCTGTATCATTTTTCTTAGCGTAACCAATCAGAGGCGAGCTCTAGGTCACGAGTGGAGTTGTAATGGCGGCCGAGATGTAAACAACGTATCACTTCACATTTTTAAAAGCCGATAACTATTCAACCGAGAGGAATAACGTTTCCTATAAAACGGTATCAGGTACAAACCAATGGCGCTGCTTAAATATATAATTTACAACGTACACAGTACACGTATGAAAGAATAGTTTAGTTGTTTCAATTGCGAGCACCGTACACTCACATAGCTGGTGTAACTGGACGTGCCTTTCGTGCTGTACATATTACACATTGTAATCGCAAAAGCTAACCAGAATGTTGCATGAAATGTTTTCGTGTAAAGTACTACCTGCTGTAAAATTTTTGGAAGCATTCATGCTAGCAAAAATGCTAAAGGAAATGCTTCCTTCTAAAATGGGCCTTAGTCACAACACCAAAAAGAGCAAGGGCTGGGCGTATCGAATTTTTTAACCATAGCGTTTCAATGCTTCGTGAAGCAAGACCTCCATTGCACAATCCTGACCTATCCTTTGGGCGACAGGATCACGTACAAGTGATGGAATAGGCTTGAATCCCAAGCTCAGAGGAAACAAAGGCAGGATGTTACCATGGGAACCGCCACGAAACTGTTCTTCTCGAAGGTCGGGAACTTGTCTCTCAATTTCGATCGACACCCAGATCTATTGTTTTCGCAGGATGATAAGAGCCATGCAGTTTACTGGCTTCTGAAGCTCTTACGGATTTGGAAGATTCAAATCCTATTTATGTTTTACAAAATTACTTTCTTTTCAGGAGGTCATGTTGGTGGTCTATTGGTGGTTAACGATGTTCTGGCGTCTAGAATGTAGCAAACTAACTTATTAACTCTCTAGCCTTCTTAAACCCGAAGGTTTATGGCTGCAGCAACACAAGCCTTCCATCTGTCCCTATCCTAGGCAAGATCAATCCTATCTTGTCCATCCTTACCAATTTCCTTTGGTTTATCTCAACGTCATCCCTCCATCTTCGTGTTAGGTCTCTTACCATCAGGTTTCCCAACAAGAATCCTGTAAACTATTCTCTCCTCTCCCATCGTGTCACATAGCCTACTCTTCCAAGTCTTCTTGATTTAATTATTCTAATAATCTACGGATAAGTGTGCACGTATGCAATATTAATCTATAAGCTTAAATTTTGAACACGTAAAAGGCACTGGTATAGTATATACTAAACGCATGTGTGTTTGCTTATTGTTACATATGGCATCGTCGGTAGCTTAGATTTCACCATAAAGATTTTCACAAGTATGGGATTTGGAAAAGACATACAACACATACTAAGAAAGAAATGTTTTTTTCGGTTTGAAAATGTCCTGACCGTGACTTCGATTATGTTTTTGACTGAATACGTTACAAAATCAAATGAATGCGTCGTTAAGTCATCCACATCACCTTGGTTACATTGTTTTGGTTTTTTTCTGGTAAAAAAGGGTTTTACGAGAGCTCATTTCTTTCGACAATTCTAATTACATTCATTCTAAATGTCAACTTTATTGACACTTTCTAAGGTCGCTAATGACTTGAATATTTTTAGTTTCACGACAAGAGGAATGATGTAATGTTTAGTAAACATATATAGCAGGCAACAGATGTAACCTCGAAAACAAGGGATGCGCAAAAACATCAAATACACAATTGTATTAGGAATGTCTCACCTAAACTCACACCTGTTTCTGAGCAAACAAAGAACTTCAAACACTTCCCTGTTGTTCCACAGAAGAACAAAGATGTTTCAGGCACAGTAATTTTTATGTATTGTTACATTTACACACAGTGGGCAGTAGAGTAAATATAGGTGCCAATTCCACTCAAGAACGGACGCCAAATGCCATCTGCGGACCAGAAGAAAGTCAATATCTGAAGTTGTTTGCAATGATACTCTTGGTGTTAGTAGACAGACAACAAACAAGCTTCAAATTTAGATAAGCTTTGCATCCTTCTTTCGAGGTCAGTTGTGGCGGACAATGATGATCCCACAACCCTCTTCCCTCCTCCCGGAATATCTCGAAGAGAATGCAGTCTTCCACCACAGCAGAACGAAAGTGAAAGGGATTGGCTGGCGATTGCAATACGTCCATTTCAGGGCGTGCTGTCTGGAAAGGGCAGAAAAGTCATTTTCAGGCCTTACCGTAAAGGGGGAGCACTGGAAAGTAAAAAAAAATAGGGGCATCCGCGAAGCAAAAGCGGTATTTGACCGTCTGACATTTCTTACCTCTTTGACATGATGTGAGAAGAATAGTATTCGGATTCATATCGTCTCTTGTGTAATGGTCTAGATTGTAAAATTGGTAGGCGAGGAAAGCAATTGGCACAAGAATGAGGATGGTTAGACGATACCAGGCTATTAGGCGGGCTGCTGATTGATTACGGAGCCTATGGTTCTTCGGCAGGCTCTGATCTTTGGAAACTGATTGATGGGGGACGCCTCTACCTCCGCCTGGGTTGTACAGGGTGTCTCAAAAAGACGGGGCATTTTGAAACGGAGGTTAGAGAAGAGAAGAGCAAATAAGGCCTACATATCGATATTACCTTTAATCAGATGTAGAGATGTCCATTGGAGAGCTCGAGTGATTCTATACAAAACACTCATTCGTTGTAGTAGTATATGGATGTGAAGCATGGACTCTCACGGAACATACTCGACTTATTTGAGCGTAAAATCCTCCGACGGATCTCTCGTCCTATTCAGCTACAAGGAGTGTGGAGAATTAGATATAATGACGAAATTTACAAACTATATAAGGAAGTACCTCTCTTCATATACATAAGAATAAAAATACAAAACTGAGCTAGCCATGTAGCTAGAATGGATGAGTACCGGATCCCGGAGAAGATGCTAGGAGGAAACATGGGAGGAAGAAGACCTGCAGGAAGAACAAGGATCAAATGGGAGGATGGCATCCAGAAGGAAGCAGACTCCATCCTTCGCATCAGAAACTGGAGAAGAGCAGCCCAGGACAGGACGATCTGGAGGAAGAAAGTTGGAGAGGCCATGGGCCGAAAACGAGCCAAAGAGCCATAAATAAAATAATAATAAGTTTAGAGAAGAGAATAAATAGTTTCAAGAGATTTAATCATGGAAATGAAAAGTGCATAGGATGCCATTATATAATTACACACCACTGAAAAGGTGGGGGGGAGGGGGTTGTCTGGAAGACGACTTCCACAAAATGACCATTTCTCCGCAAACATTCCTGCAGTCGCCAGAGGGACATCCTGCATATCTCTCTATCTCTATCTGTACTTTTATTCTGTCTATTCTATGGTACAATGACAGGGCGGAACAAAATGTTATTTATTTATTTTTTAGTACTGTCGATAACAGCATTAGACATAATTCAGAAGTATGGTTACATGTAAATAGTAATACACGACTCATATTACATTATTTTGGACGACTGATGAGAACAGTTTTTTTACGTAATAAATCATTGATAAACAAGTGGCATTATAGATACAAAAATAATGCACAACATATAAGAGAAATATAAATTTTAATTTTTGATTGAAACGTACCAGTTAAAAACTAGCAATGAATTACATGGATAAGATAAGCTCCGAGAATGATAAAACAGATTTCACTTTGCCCTTATATTGACTTCAATACTGATATAGTTGGTCATGTAAAAATATGGTGGTATATTTATACGGTGTCATTTTAATGGCGCCCAGGGACCACAGATTCGTATAGAGGACATCAAAACAAACAACTTTATTCAGTAACATTTTTCTCGTTGGTGCGTCGATTCGACGCTACAGCTGTTCAAAAAAGACCCTTTTGCCGACTGGATGCTGGCAACCCAATACAACATTTGATCGTATCTATGACGTCATTTCCTGCTGCGAAACAGCGCACGGCAATGTTGCAAGGAACACACAAATTTTGTGAAACATGACAAACTACCAAACACATTATTAGCTGTAAAACGAAGCGAGAAACGCGTCCAGTAGACCGAACATCATAGCCTACCAGCCAGAAGATCAGCAGTCATCTCAGGGGAAGGGGGAAGTGAAGCAACGATATGAGAAATTGTAAAAAACGTATTAAAAATGAAGTGAAATATCGGATTTTGTTTCAGCCTACATGTCAAATATCAACAACAATAAATTTTATTGGACTTGCAGCTTACATGTGACTGTTTACGCCCAGCTACATGTGAAATATTTGCAAATCTCGGTGCAAGGTTGATATCTACAGGTTTGTGTCCAGATGCCTTGTGGTACTTTTGTGCTGATAACGGAAGTATCCGAGGTTCACGTTGTTACATTACGGCTAAAACACGTACAACTACAGTAACAATCTAATTATGAATCAGTAGCGAATATACTGCTCTGTTCACAGTTGCAAACTATTACATGTGTATCCGGTGCATACATAAACACAGTCGTCGGAGAGCTTGTATTACTACTACTTATATCCCTGTATTTTCAACCATTTTTGCCACTTGCCTCATAATGCCCTGAATATTCATTATATTATGTGTTGCTTAAGTTTGGAATTTTGAGATCTTTCATTTCTATTTTGTCATCTGTTCAGTGTGTCACAGACAACTAGTATCAGTAGGACGAAGTGGATAAGACTAAATTGCAGATGCCAACTTGGATACTAGATTTGAAAATATTTGACATGCAAGCGGAGACAAAATTCGATATGACCACTTCCACTTGAATTCTTTTTTCTTTGTACCATTTTTCGTATCGTTTGTTTACTTCCTGTTAGGTTACAGAACGTGTTTTCTCGTTTTGTTTTACGGTACATAATGTGGCTGATTGTAGCTATGTCATTTTTCACAGAATATGTGTGTCCCTGGCAAACCTGGAACGCATCGCTTCACGACGGGATATGGGGTCGAAAATTCAATTAAATGTGTGTGGTTGCCAGCATTCAGGCGGCAAAACGGGCTTTTTTGAGCGACTGTAGCGCCGAAACTACCCACCAACGAGAAAAAATGTTACTGAGAAAAGTTGTTTGTTTCGATGTCCTCTTTACGTTTCCCCTGTCCGTGGGCGCCATTAGAATGACACCCTGTGTAAAGTTTTATTCGTCTATCTCGTACACCCTGATTCGTCATTTTAAGTCGTTCCTTCACCCTTTATCTCTGAGTTTAAAGCTGTGGTTTAAATCTCTCAATGTCTGTATTTACCTATATCCCCCTTTCTCTTTCTCTTTGTGTGCAGATATTTATCTTTCTCTGTCTGAATTTTATCTCATTCTCTTTTTCCCTGTTGTGTAACTATTCTTGTTCATTTGGCCAAGTTCCTCCCAGTCGCCAGATGTCGTTATACTCATTAGAACTCTTTCCTGGTTAATTGTGGCATCCTCTTATCTCCAATGACACATGTGAATGCATTCACAATAGTTAATCTATTTCCTTTATTGTAAAATCACAGCCACTCGTTACTTCTTATCTTCTTTCAGGAAATTAACATGCAACCTTCAACAATCATCTGGACACAATATCTACTTTTCTCTTTCTCTGGTTCTTAATAAAATATGGAATGTATTCATAGGATAGTTTCTTTTTAGACTTGTTAGGAAGTTTCTGAGTTTCTTAACTTTAATGATTGGTCCACTTTATGCTGAATATCAAATGCTGACTTAGACCTGGATAATTCCTGAGCATTGTTGCCGGAGAACTCATAAGCTCCTCGATACGAGTACGTACCACTAGGATATTACGATTGAAATAATTCGACTTCTTTCTTGGAAATCTTGAGAAAAATACAAAATTATAAAATTTGCTTGGAATTTTCTAGCCACAATCTATGTTCTGTGTATAAGCAGATATTAAGGTTTAAGTTTTTACATGTAAAAATTGAAAAAAAAGTAAAGCAGAAAACGGTATTTAAGCTCTAATAACCATGGTTGGTTGATTTGGTGTTTTAAGTTCACTTTATGCAAATTAATCAATCAATCAAATCAATCATTCGATATGGTAAGCGGGGGGAATTAGGTGGGTGGGATAACTGGGTGGTATCATTTTATTTTATTTTTATTAATTTCCTGTATTGTCATAAAACAACAACTAGTACATAGAATGATAACCTTATTCACTGGGCACTAATTGAATTTTTTTTCAGCATTTTGCTTCAATTCTCTAGCGAGTAAAAAAATATTGTTTCGACTACTGCACTTTTCTCACTTTAAAAGTGAAAAACTATGTTTATCCTGCCTTAAATAAATGTAACACTAATTTTTTTGTCAATTGGGAATTGTTTGATTTTTAACCTTAAAACAAGTAAATATACTCCAAGGAGTATGAAACATTTTTAAAAATCTTAATACATGCACTTTAAAGGGGGGTTTAAGGAGGGGAGAAAACTATGTCCCAATTACCCACATGATTTTCAAAGTTTTGAGATACTTAAAAAAAATTCTAGGTTGTACCAAAGAATTTACTGTATGTATTATTATTTAAATACATATATAAACTGTAAGCAGTAGGTTTTTTCAAAGCCCTAGAATACTGGGATAATATTGTTTTATTTAGTTTTAAGAAAATTGCGAAGTTTCCTTTAAAACATTTGTAATTGTTTTTTTTTTAAATTCTCCTATTAAAACTGAGTATAAAATGTAGTTTTTACTTTCTTTTTTAACACCCTTTTGTCAACAGACTGTCGCAAAAATATATTGCGAGTTCTAGGTATACCTCCAAATTACCTCCATGGGGGTAATTGCATTGTAAATTGCTTTTTAATTTTTTCAATGCATAAAATAAGGATGTAAAATAATTAAAGTGTGTTTAAGAGATAATAATTGAAGGTTCTCAAGATAATAAATTGGGTCCAAATTCTTAAAACAAGTATCAGAGTCTACACAGGTTCGTTTTACCACTTACCCTAATTAGTTTTGATGAATTTTAGACAGTTTAAAAGGGTAGATTAAAATACAAAGCAATCTATTATGGTTCCTAATGCTCCATTACTGAACAACGTAGAATTATTCTTGGATAAACTACGGTACACAGAGACATCTATTGTACAGTCACGGACACTTTTGAGTTGTAATGATTCTGTTCATAGCCGATGTGTTTGTTACAACCCAGAAGTCTCCGTGCCTGTACCTGAACGTATTTGGATTCCATACCCGAATAGTTTAGATTTAGTCTATATTTATAACATTTGATTCTGAAATCTAGATTAAGGATGTAATCCAAACTGCCAATATGAACATTGTTTTCTAATCTAAAACTCTATTGTAATGTTTAATAAAAATTAAATTCCTGGAAGAAATAATGCTGGGGTGAAATTATATCTAGCAAACCTTTGATCAGAAATGTATTTTTCTCTAATTTATCAATGTGCATACCAGGAAGTATCCTAAGAAGAGTTCATGCATTTCCTGGTATTCATTATTGGTTTGAAGAATTAGTTTAGAGAACCACCAGATGGACTAGAACATCTATGCACGGATTCAGTGGCGGCGATTAGGGGGGCTTGGGGTGCAGTTGCCCTCCACTTTTTGGCACTTTTGCCCCCGCACAATGCTACTAAACCTTATCTACCAAGGAAAAGTGAACTGTCCTTGTCCCCCCACGTTTTGGCACCTTATCCATCCCCTGTTTTGGGATCCAATTGCCGCTACTACCCGGATTTATTTTTACGAGTCCACGAATTTCGGCCTCCCCGATGTCGCAGTAGTAATGTCATCGCCTTGTAATCAAGGTGTCCCGGGTTCGATAACAGGTGGAGGCTGACACGCAACTTCTGCCTTTAGGGCTTTTTTATGTTAGTCCGGTTACAACCCTTTTATCGGACTTCTCAAAGACTTCTAAGGGCTAGTAGGACCAAGCCCTTGCGAGGTCTGTGGTGCAGGATTTATTTTTAATTTTCACCTATGTAGGTTTGAAATGAAAGATCTTTAAGACCTTTTATTCGAAGATTTATTTAAACTTCCGATGTTATACAAACACTTTTTCAAACAGACAATTCACCCGGTACAACTTGTAGACCTAAACCTATTAGTTGTACCGAAGTTTATAACCCTGGTCTTTTTGATGATGCAGGAGAACGCCTTATTCAGAGTTGGGTTTGTGGAATATCTGCCAAATGGAGCACAAGTACACCAGCCAATCCGAAGATGGAAGCAAGATATTACCCAACGTCCCCTGAACCATCAGCCTTTCGGCAACCAGGAGAATGTCCCGTAGGCTTACAAAAGTCTAGCTCTTTTATATCATAATTCTGTTTACAATTTACCATGGTTACTACATAGTTGTTTAATATTTCCATAGTTTCATCATTTTTCCTGATTTAATTTAAACAATTCATTACCTATTGTAACATTAACAATGACACATTTTTAAAGAAAAGATTCCAACATAGATTAATACAATACAGATTGAATAGTTTTTTGCTTGAAAAAGCATGTGTTGACAGGGGCGACACAAGGCACATAGTGGTTCGGATCCCACTTAGGTCCAGTCCCAATTAGCCTTACTGTGCGTAAAGTGTACTTAAATCACCAACTCATTCAATCAAAACCAACGAATTTTTGATGGCAAAATTGACTTATCTTGGACGATCCTGACACTTTCGTTAATTTTATTTCGTAAATAGTTGAAGCAGCAGCGATTTGTTTATTATTCATGACTGATTGATAATTGAATACAATACCCAGTCAACAAGGTAATGTTACCACAATGTTGTGGCAACGTTAGCCCCAAACATACCTAACGTTGTTACATTGTTCAGTGTACGTTGATACAACGTTGTATACAACTTGTATTCACCACATTTCATTTTTTGATCTTCCTTACAACTTCAATATTCACACATCTTTCGAAGGATAATAAAACACATTTTTGCACTAATTACAATTGAAGTTATCCTTATTTGTGTTACTAAAACTTATGTTTGTTTTGCATTTGAGTCGCACTGCCATCTAGTGTATGCTGTTGGAAATATAAGCTTTGGTGGACAGTGTGGACACAAATTCAGATTAAACAAAACCCTCCGATCTGACGCTTGTGGCGCTCATCGTGGTGATTATCCAAACTAAAGCGCATTTAGTGGAATGTTTTTTTTTGTAACGTTGAAGCAACGTTATCACCACGTTGTTCCCCTACATACAACATTCATCATAAATACAACATGCATACAACGTTGTGGCAACGTTATCACAACGTTCTTCCCCAACATACAACATTCATCATAAATACAACATGCATACAACTTTGTGGCAACGTTAGTGTGTTGACTGGGTAATATCAGTAGACTTTTGGGAAATTTGATTATTGGATCCAAGATTATATTCCTACGTATGTGTACAGAAAGTGCATTTTTACTGTAGGTCATGTTATTAGGATCTATTACAATGAAAGCCCTGCCTCATGTCTTTATTTGTAATTTGTAAACCAAAAACACATGTTCAAAAACTGAAAAAATGCTGCCGGTTCCTTTCAAACCTTATAAAAAGTTGAGATGTCATGAAACTTTTGTCAAAAGATCAGTTTGACATACTAATATATTAATCTATACTAGTCAAAGTTTCTCCATGGTTTTCTTCAGTCCCTCCTGGTAAATGATACTTCTTGTACGCACCTTTTCGTCCATTCTACGTATAAGTGAATTTCCAATTCACAGTTAAGTTCAATTCTATTGTGACGTGTGACATTCAGACAAATTTGCATTCATTGTTTAATTATTTTCTTAGCACTTTCAAATATGTATCTCTACCAATTCATGGAATTTCATTTTCAGAATATTTCTCCACCGTCTCAATTTTCAGCTACAGAAAATACATTTTTTTGTACTTGTGACGGGTGTGACCCTTCTGCGACATGACTTTAAGACCTTCCTCAGCCTTTCAGAAAACTCTGTGAAATATTTACTCAAACAATTTCATTTTATTTTCACAAAAGCTAACTTTACTCGACATTTAGATGCTTTTAATTTAAAAAAAATATTACTGCATACTTTCATATAAACATTTATTGTCTGTGACGGGTATGACATCATGCACATGTAGGATTATGGAACAATGCAAAGTCTATTAAAATTATCATAAATACATTCTTCAAACTAAGGTTTGTATCAAAATTATGTAGGATACTTGAGAGCTTAAGATATAGAAACAATAAATGGGACAATTAGAACGGAATTAGAATAAGTTTTCTTATGGTAAAATATGGTAATAATGAACCTAAATTAAATTTAAACATCTTCATAAATTCCACTTTTACCATAAAACGTAATGGGTTTGAAGTAATATGTTATTTAAAAGCCAAGGAACTAATGTTTTTATTTTTCTATTCATAATTCCAAATTCTACACAGTTTTCCCTTTAATTGTATGTGTAATAAGTGATACTTTCAATAAAAATAAATTAACCTTGTTTGTCCACTTTCAAATGGAATGGTTCATTATTAACATTATTAAATAAAAGCCTTTCGACATCAAAATCAATCTTTTCATTCATAAATCTAATTACTTAAAGATATTCAATCTATTTAAAAACTTCACGCCTCTCCCATATTCAAGGTACTGAACATGGGGAATATTCTGAATTTGAGATAGATAAAGTTTCCAATATTTGAAACGTAATACATAATATTTTCAAATGTTTGAATATGATAACTACTTAGGTTTTCAACAAGACAGATCGTTATTTTATACAATAACTACTGCAGTGACATCTACCAAGAAACTTATAAATCAAAAAGGAACAGGAAAACAGGAATAGGAAAACTACAAATATTGAATTTACATCAAATAATTCAGAATCATTCCATAATATCAATTCTTGTGAATGTTCTTTCTCAATACAAAGAGCGATCGCAGAAGCAAGAATGATACCTTCAGTTCTAAACTCCTGATACTAGATAATAGCTCAAATGACAAAAATGACCTAGTGTAAGCGAAATACGTCGTATCCATTTCTGGAAGGTGTAATAATGAAACCCAACCGCGATTATCTGAAAATTATTGTGCTTTGTTCTTGTTTCTTATCTGTTATTTTCTACACGGATCCAACCGCAATTTCATCAAATTACCATCCCGTCTGCCTACCTAATTGTCCGTTTCTCCTTTGGTTATATCACCCGATACCTGACCACCACCTCACTCTGTTGTTTGCATTCGGTCGCACGATCTTTGAATCACTAGCAGGCATCCATGCACTTTTTCGCCTGCGAGCAGTTCCCGGGCAAATCGTTCATTTTGGCTAATGTCAGCCTTTGGCGGTTTTGCTGCAATCATCTGACACGTCACTTTTCTATAGATATTTCTCTCTTGCGAAGTTTTCGGTTATGCAATAACATTCCGCAGTAAGAATCGGGGAGGATGACTAGTCTGGGTGGATACATAGCAGTAGAGCGACTATTAGGTCCAGATGGAATTATGGTAATCAGAGATACACCTGAGTCGAAGAAAGTTGAGAAGTCCTTGAGGTTAGATTTCAATATATATAGCTTCTGCAGACGTTGTAAGAAAGATGCCTTCATTATTCTTATTTATTTACTATTCGAGCTCTCGTATAGATAAATGGTTAACGCTCTCGCCTTTGATGCAAACGGTTCTTGGTTCGATCGCCAATGGGAGCACAAAACATTGTGATGTCAAATGGGTAGCTACTTCCAAGCAATCTTAAGGGAATCAGATCTCAGAAATCAGAAACAGGTTAGATGGGACTCGACACCTTCGCCAAGAGTTTCCCAACAAAATCCACAAAGCAGGTAGGCTCTAACCTTTGAAGGGTAGTTAAACCACGGCTATTTACTATTACATAACTTCAAGGGTGCGTCCAGAGGGGACTTTTTAAGATTTAACCACCCTCAAATATTATTCAAATAGTAAAAACGTAGCCTAAAGTATAGCTAAAACCTCAACATTATAACATGTCATTGAGATATATGGCGTGGAGGTATGATTGCAAAAGTGATGTGATCATCATCACGCTCTGGTCACCTTTTCGCAACAAGTTACCCTCAGGTTCATTAGAGGCTGGACAAATCCCAGAGCAGCTCCACACAGGGACATTGATTCACACCTTAAATCGCTCACCCCCGGGAATCGAACACGGGTGTCCTGCGTGCTAGTTATATCCCGTACTGACTGGACTATCCGTGGCCAAAAAAATGCAACATCATGCACTAAAACACAATTATTATTGATTTAGAATTGATTTGTTATTTTTTTATCACTTCGCTTTTCTATCACATATGAATAATGGCGAAGATGAGGATGAGTGATGATATGATGAAATTGACGAAGGGAGACTCACAGAAACACCTATACGTATTTCGAGATTCGAACCCGGAACACCTGTCGTCGTAGAACCAAAACATAATTAAAAATAGCTAACGGTCTCAGGCAAAACTATGAACAAATTTATAATAAGTTCGTGCGAAGTTACAATTACATCATAGATTTCGTCATTGAAATAGTAGTACAATTAATAAAGTATTAAAATAAACTATCTTTGTCTGCTTCTATTATGCTACAAAGAAACAAATCCAATAATGTGATTTTATTTAATACTTTGGAATTATTAATTTCACTGTATAATTTGGTATGTGTATTGCATTTGATTCAGATATTACATTTTTAGGTCCGACATGACTTGTTCCTCCTGGAAGCTGCCACACGCTTTCTGCCTTTGGGGGCTTTAGGATAGTCTACAACATTTATCGGACTTCTCAAAGGGCATCAGTGGGTTTGTAGGACAAAGACCCTGAGTGGTCTGTGGTGTAGGATTTGTTTGTTCTTACCTAGAATAAAAGATTATTAGTATTTCTTATTTAGAGATTTATTCAAGCTTCCGACGATATAGTATAAACTTTTCAAACACGCAATTCATCCTATATAACTTGCAGGCCGAAACCTACTAGTTATACCGCAGTTTAAAACCTTGGTATTTTGGTGATGCAGAAGAGCACCTTTTAAGCGTTGGGTTTAGAAATATCCGCCTTGGAATACAAGTACTTCAACCCCCCCCCCCGATGGGCGGAGTTTGAGCTTTTGCTTTGGGGGGGGCAGTCTCTGGGAGAAGCATCTGATGTACCTGAGGGTTATTGAATATCACCTAGTTTATAAGAGGCCGGGGGCCTTCCCCCGAAAATTAAAAAAACAACAACCTAGGCCTTTTAGATTTAAAAATGTTAAATTTCCTCGCCTAAGTAAACAAATATTAATGAGTATATTGGTTGTCATTTTTAAAAGAAGCAAAACATTACTATTATTGCATTTTGCATTTCATTATTATTTTTTATTAATACAATACTCCTATTACTTTAAAAAAGTTACGGTACAATAGTAAGCTTCAGAAATTTTAGAAAAATTAAATGAAAAGTTTCTTTTGATGCCTCAACAGTAACTGTTGTCTCAACACAAAGTCATTTTACGTTTTTCTTTCTTCAAACTGTACACATCAATCAAATCGTCTAAGTTAGTTGTTTTAACAACATCTGATTATTAAATTGTTCAATTTCTCTTGACCCATTGTGCAACGCAACCAGATGTGGATTCGCCTCATAGCAGAAAATGTCCTCTCACATGTGCCTACTTGGAAGAACTACCCACTATTGCGGCGGAATTACAGCAAATGCCATCATGCCAAACGTCAAGATTTGCTGTATGACTTAATAACAATAATGTAGTAACTGAACTTAATCTTGTGTTATATTTTCAGTATTTTTAAGTTGGGGGCCAGGCCCCTCTTGGCCCCTCCAGAACTCCACCTATGCCCCCCTAAGAGCGCGGAAAGATATTTCCCCAACGGTCCCCTGAATCAACAGCCTTTCAGCAACCAGGAGGGAGTCCACCGAGTTTATAGAGCTTTCCTCCTTTTATACGGAAAAAGTATTTACATTTTTCCAAGACGACATATAATTGTTTATACATTCTCATAGTTACAGAACTTTTACAATGATTCACAATTTTATTGTGTTTTTGCTAAAAGATCCATTACACTCTTTTCTTAGTAAGAAATCAGTTGGAGAAACCTTTACAAGTACGTATGATATTAACAATAAAGTTTTTTTAAACCTAATTTAAAGAAAACTGAGTTGACCACAGATTATTCCTAGACAGATGACTCAATTAGCGTTTGAAAAGCACGCAGTCGACTAGGACGACACAAAGATATTTAGAAGTGGTCTAGCTTTACCCCGCAAATATCCAGAGTACGTGCCGGCGATATTGCATAGCGCAGCATCAGAACTTTCCTCAACATGTCTCTGGACACCCACAGAGGCTAATTCCCAAACGGTGACAAGGCGACCCGTGGGAAAATACGCCACAAAGGCACTTTCCCATACTGGGCTAACCTCCCCCTACACCCACCCACTCGCTTAATCATGTTCCAGTCGCAGGATCTTAATTCATTATCCTTACCCTCCGACGAGCAATTACGGTTGCTGTAATCATGTGAAAACAGAAAAAGAAGAGCGAGAAAGAATTCTAAGCTGGCATTTGAGGCCGTGTAATGGTTGTTACGTAAGGTGCTTCGAAGCCGATTGGAGCAATTTGGACCTTCTTAAAAGCTGCTTATAAAGGTTCTTTCGCATTTGCATTAGCAACGGTCGTAAATTTCATTGATTTCTAATCAGCAAGTTTGGGATTTCTTTTCTACTTCGTTTTATTTGTGCGTAACGTGAAAGTAGCCATGTTAATCCTAATTTCATAAAGTTACCGGCAATGAAAATAGGATACCTAGCCCTTGTCCGAAATGTGCAATACAGTACTTCAGGCGAACATACTTCAAGAATGGTCTCGCAGTTCAGACTGGAAGAGAAAGTCTTTCGAATTATACATCATGTCCAGATATTTTTCACCCCATAAAACACTTTCTATGCAAGTGGAGTGGAGGTCGTTAGTATTAACATGAAGAACCTCTCAAAAGATTTCTTCCATGTACTTGGCAACACTCAGTACCATCATGCATTGCGGCAAATCAGTAAAACAGTGAAAATGGCGATGCGGAAATGACAATGTGTGTGTTGTAGTTGTGGGAAACAAAATCTCCTGTAACTGTTCAGCGATAGATTTCTCTATACGTGAAGGACATCGTTAAGAATGTTACCGACTTGGTGGAACTGAAGTCCAGGATCGAGGAGGCTGTGGCATCAATCATCGTGGATTTGATCCGAAACACGTTGAGTGAATTCATCACTCAGGGTGCCAATTTTGAGATATATTAATTCAGAACTATGTTCACTAAATATTCTTTGAGTCAATGAATGCAATTCCATGTCCGTTGTTTCCGAGAAACATTTTACAGTAAAGCTATTTTGATCTGTTATGGGGTGAATAATTCGTCAGTAGACAAAACTACGAATACATTGTTTGTCCCGCGTTATATACACGTGTTTTTCATCATAGAAATTACAGAGCATTTTAAAAAGTTATTTACATTTCCACAAAGAATAACTACAACAACAACTGGCCGACTGGCCGACCAGTGAATAACAAAAACACGAGTGAAGCAGGGACGACAATCGACAATTCCTAGTGAAGTACAGAAGACTGCATTCTCGAGTCCTGCGTGCTGTGGACTCGATTGCTCGTTTAATTAACGCTTTCGACTGCACTGGGTGACGTCACTTCGGACAAGACTGCTTTAAGTTAATCTATCCATATCACTTCATACTATATCTTACACAAATTTATTTTAGTGACTTTACAATCTCAAATAGTCCACCTTCTCAGAACCTCCTCGATGTCGCAGTGGTAAGGTCGTCCCATGTCACTGCCATACGCAGGAGGGGAGCTGATGAGACTACAGCCCCTCGAAATATCGAGAAATCAAAATTTTCAGATGAAATCAGTATGTAACTAGGAAAAACTAAAGTAGTAAACCCCCGTAAAATGATCCCCGGTGGCTATTTTTGACTTTGAAGAACTTTTGCCGATGGTTAAAAACGACAACTACGAAATATTTTATTGTGCAATTTGGTTCCAATATCAATATTCATCTTTACAATTCCAGCTCCCCCAAGAAAATCCTTCGTACGCCAGTAGCGTCCCTTGCAATCAAGGGAACAAGGTTTCGATCTCTGGTGGAGGAACACAGCACAGTGGGTTTGATTCCACTTTAAACATACAAGTCCCGATTAGCCTATTTGGACATAAATACGCTTGAAAATTTTGATATTTCATCTTTGCATTATGGTCCAGAAATGGCCTAAAGTGTTTGCCAGGGAATAAAAACTACAAAATCCATCTAGACCCATTAGTGGGATAAGATGAATAGATCAAAGAAATGTATGTGAAAATTTAGAATAAAACAACATGTGACAGAACCTAAAAAGTCACGGCCTCAAATGCCAGCTTAGAATTCTTCCTCACTCCTCTCTTTCTGTTTTCACATGATTACAGCAACCGTAATTGCTCGTCGGAGGGTAAGGATAATGAATTAAGATCCTGCGACTGAAATATGATTAAGCGAATGGGTGGGTGTGTTCAAAAATGTCTACTTCTTCAAAAATCTAGCCAACAACAGTACGTATTGATCCAAACTTACTTCAGGTGCGAGTTACATGCGATAAACTGTAGGGATAACTTAAATGCGTTAATTAATGAAGCATTTTAACCGTCAAGGATTATGCCAGAAATTTGTCCCGGTAAAGTAAAACTTGTACATACAGTGGTACTAAAATTTATAGTACTGCGCTCAACTCAGATGATACGGTTGTGGAGTTTGGTATTGATGTTTTCGCTACCTCCCCTTTCCAGGGTAGGAACACGTCAAGTGCATATCTGAAGCCAAGAGTGTTACCATAACTTCGTCAAAAAGGTCGAAATAAGTTCTCTATACCATCAGATAGGTTAATTGGGACTGAACCTACAGTTTGAAGTGGGATCTGAACTAAGGTGTAACGTTCCTCCACCGGGGTTCGGTCACGGAACCCCTTGATCACATAGCGACAGCTTTAACACCGGAGAGGCTTCCTGTTACAATAGTAATTCATGTATACCGACTTCAATTACTTAAACGGTGGGTTTCTATTCTTCATAGTCTTCAAGATAACGAAGTGGTAACAAAGGAAGAGATGCAGAGAAGAGCGTGGGTAGCGACGAATGCAGAACCAGACAATGGTAGCGTGGGTGGTAACTGCACAGGTTCTCGTAAACTAAAGATATAGCTCTTTTTTTACAACATAACCTTTGGTACTTGCCGACACGGCTACCTCTAAATCAAAGGCAGCAGCTTAGTCTCTGAATCACCTTGTCTGAACCTTCTCTGTTCGGCAATACGTCTTGCACAATGCAATGAAAGTGTCGAAGAACGCAATGGTGACATTTTGATATGCTCGCTCACTCCCACCAACCGCACTCGTGGTTTATCCCGATTCTGGCGCTGTGGTTCTTGGAAAAAGTCGAGGAACGTCTTCGAGATCCTCCTCCGCATCCGTGGCCTCACACATCAGATGTCGTAAGAGAGAACAGCATCCCGACGCGTGACATGTAACTTGGGGTGGACCCATCTCTGATTGTATCAAAGGAGGTGTTAGGTTCCGCCAACGGCGGATATTACAAGATTCCAGGCGGTGCTGTCACCAGTTAAAAATTCCACACCCATTCACTTCGTGGCATCTTTCCATTTGCACCCCTGCATTAGCTCATTCTTGTGATTATTGCTTGACTGTGCCATGGCATTTCTGTAAATTGGCAGTTACCAATTTTTTTGAAGTCATTGCCCGCTTCTGATTACTGATTGCATGCATCCATTCTTTCTTACAGGCCCCCGTGGCGGAATGGTTAGACCATCGCGCTACGAAGCTAGGGGCCCCGGGTCGGATCCCGGCCTGGACACTGATGTTTGTAAGTGTCCATTCATCAATTTCATCATATCATCACTCTTCACCATCTTTGCAAATTACCCAAAATTGGCACAAAGGCGAAGTGAAATAAAGCAAATCAATCACTCAAATAATTAATTCTTTATTGGATTTAGCTGTTTTACCAGTTCTACACACAGTGTCCTAAAAAAAGGCATACATGATATTACATCAAATTACAAATTTTGAATATATATAGATTTTTAATGTCTACATTAATATTATGAAAAAATATAATAATTCTAAATACAATTGTTACATCTGGTGCCGATATTAAAGAGGATATAGAAGTTGGGAGAGGTATCCCTTTTTTATTAGATTCTTGAATAACATCTCCCTTTGATTGGTAGGAAGTGGACATTGAGATATAACATGAAGAGCATCTTCCTGGTCTAGATTGCACTTGCACATAGGTGAATTAACTAAATTTATTTTATATAAATGGTGATTTAATTTGATGTGACCTGATCTCAATCTTAGTATTAAAATTAAAAACTTTTTAGGTACCGTATACTTAATGTATGAAATCATGGACTCTTACTGTTTAACTTTAGTACATTTTTGTATAAATGACCCACATATGTAAATTTTTGTTTAACCCAAACCCATATCTCCCAATCTTCTTCAATTTTGTTTTTTACTTTTGGTAATAAATATGAATATGATAGTAATTTTTGATTCCCTACTAACATTGTGTAAGAAAGAAACGAGAGACTGTTGTAACTTAGCAACTGATTCCATTCTTTAAATCCTCATTGATCATTGTTTAACGTAGGGAGCTTACGGGAAGATGTTCTATACGATATCCATGCACATGCGACATTGTCTATATGATTTGCCATAAGTGGCAGGAAAAAATGACAATTAATTTTGAATAAGGAAAATAATCCTACTAACACATTTTCTTGCCGAACCTGTGGGGAAGATCGTTGAGTGTGCCAGCTTCGACCCCTGGCATGGAAAAGGGTGTTCTATTGCGAGTATACTTTCGTCACATCTAACACGTCATTAGCTAAATAGCTAGAAGGGCGACACAAAATCAGAGGCGTCACCATTAGGTGGACTAGGATGGGACTATACCTCCCTTGAAATAGTATTATTCCATCCTCGAGTTCACACAAACAGCTTACTTGAGAAATTTTCAAATTCATTTAGTAGAGCACGAACAACATACACAAAATCAAAAACACACTGTTAAGCTTTATGTTGATTACTCTGGTGTCTAAAGTTGGTAGGAATGATGCTATTCAAAAATACATAAGTTCTGTGGTACATATAAATATTCCTAAGGCACATAATGGTGAAAATTGGCAGTATTTGAAGGAGTTTTTCGATTATTAACAAAAGGGAAATGCGATAAACGCTACTATTCTGAAAGCATTTGACCAAACCACAAAAACAATGCACACTTACAATCTAATAGGGTAAACAGATTTTCTGAAACGAAAAGCATCCATACATGCACACATGTAGGGTCTATGAGGGTCCCATGCGACATGCTCCCTACTTTTGGACGAAAGCAAGTCCCTTATATATTTTCCCTTTATCATTTATCTCGTTTATTTTCTTCTTTTTCCTCCTTTTGCTTTACTTTTTCATTTTACAGATTAGCTTTTCTATGTCTCTCGCTCTTCATGTTTCTCTTGTGCATGTTTACTCACTTTATCGTTCCTAGTTTCTGCCCCCTCCCCATCATTTCATTTCCTTCCATGTCTTAGGGATTTTTGGATGCACTGTGGATGTTATTATTTATTTTTATAAATAATTAACTAGCTTCTTTAAAGAAAACTCAGAACTCAGTATTATTACAGTTTCAGGATGAAATCGTGATTTTGGTCTTAGATTTTTTGGTTATACAAATGTTATTAATTACTGAAAACTTGCAATTGAAATACTACAAATTATCACTTTTCAAGTAGTGCATGCAGCTAGAGATTTCTGCGTCCAATTTCGGTGCCCCGCTCTCACTGAAGAGACAAGTGTTATTTTTCTAGCTTACGCGACTTTTTTAATAGTCATGCTGAAATAACTTGCCGATTCCGTACAATATCCATACATTGTGAAATTATATTAAATAGTATTAATAAATAGGTACTGAGAATATATTTGTCTCTTGTCCTAGCTGTAGCTGTAGTATCACTTCATCAACGCATAAAACAATTGTAATTTCTGGAAAATGCCATCACTTGAACCTCTTCTATCATATCACATGAACAAATGGAAAGCTTCGAGCGCGGCGAGCGTGAAAATATTTATACGTACGACTATTTTTTTTGTGTACATGATATTGTATAAATACACACGAGTGTGTGTATACCACCTATTTATATAAAAAATATATTGTATATTTGAGGACTTGATTGAGGTAAATAACACTGGTCAACAAATTTTAATTTTTTTTTGCGACATGGATGAAAATTCACTTTTCTTTATCAATCTATGATACTGAACACGAAACTGACAATGAAAATTCCACTCGACTTCCGGTTTAAGAATTATACGAGGTATTGTCGAAAAGTCGGGTTTCCCAATGTTCTAACGTAGTGGAATGACGTATGCTTGGTGTGCATGTGACTTTTACGCTTGAACTGTGTTATGCGAACAGTACAAAACGTGGGTACATTTCCATTTGCCTTTCCAAGTAAATTCATGAATCATAGTTTTTACATTAATCATAAAATAAATATTTTCTACTATACTACTGTATGGTGTGTTCTTTACTACTGACGTGGGATTAAATCCGCTTCCTCTTTGCTTCCCTCTTGTAGTGAAGTTCAGGATCATCCCTGCTAACTGTCCAGCAATAGTCAGCAAGCATTCCTCTACTCCATTCCCCTTGGTATCTTTCTCCATTACAGGTATTTGTTGGTGGAAATGCTCACCGTGTTCATCACTTAGCTCCCCACAACTTTTCGGGAAGAAATTGAGATGAGAGTAGAAAATGCAATTTAAGGAACATATTGCAACACATTTTTTGATGCGATGAAACCAAATTATTTACAAGTTTTTCATAGTCTTCAGCACGTTTGTTTCCCAAAAAATTGTTGGAGACTTCTCCGAAAGAACTCCATGTACGTTTCTCAACATCACTTAGCAGGTGTTCGAAGATCTCGTCCTGGTGAAGTTGACGAATTTGAGGGCCCACAAAAATTCCTTCCTTGATCTTCTGTTCACTGATTTTTGGAAATTTGTTAAGTAAATATTTGAATACCAAAGAGTATCGATCCAACTTTTTGACAAAGTTTTTGATCAGTCCAAGCTTTATATGAAGTGCAGGAAGTATAATATTTTCAGATTCAACGAGAGGTCCATTTTGTACATTCATATTTCCAGTTTCCATACTTTGACGTAATGGCCAATCCTTTTTAATAAAATGAGAAGCTCTGTCTCTGCTATTCCATTGGCAGAGGAAATAGCAATATTTGGTATAGCCTTGTTGGGAGTTCAGTTAAAATAGCAATAACTTTCAAATCTGCACATATTTTCCATAGGTATGTACCTAGTTGTTCTATTTAATTGATTGAAGGAGGAATTTTAGGCTGTCATACGATTCTTTCTTTTACACAGAATAACCAATAAGGATTGACGTCAATTGATTGCTGTTATGAAGCAGTACAGCTTTTAGACTTTATACCGATGCATCTATGAACAACCGCCACTCTTCGCAGATGTGCTTAATGCCCATAGCCCCCAACAAACAATTAACATCACTGAAGTATATCAGATCTCCTTCGGTAGAAAAGTATTCTTCCAACATTTTTTGACCGTCACGATAAAATGACACCTTCACATTACTAGCCAGAAAATTCCATTGTTGAAGTCTGGAGGTTAATAGCTCTGCCTTGGCTAACCTTGTGCTGTTCTGTAAGTTTAACATCACCTCCAAAGTCCGGATCTGTAGATGTGGAAGGTTGTGGATCGTATGGTTCGTCTTGTGAGTCTACGGAATAAGATTCAGGGGATGTTGGAACAGGTAGTTCATTACTATGCGCCACAGGACGAGAAGCAGAACGAATATTTGGAAATACAATTGTCTTCTTTTTAGTATTGGACATACGTTGTATTAATGGGACCATACAAAAAAATAAACAATCGTCTGTATGATTAGTGGGCTCCAGCCGAATCATGGGAATAGCAAATGACATCAATGGTCTTCTGTGATTCAACCAGTCCAGGAGATTCGTGTAGCAGGTCTTACAACGGAAATGTTGAGCCCAAGTTTTATCTTCATCTCCGAATTTGCAGTATTTACCGAAATACAGATTGTAGGCTGTTCTTACAGCAGGGGTAATATTTCTCCGCTGTCCAGAAAACACAATTTGACCACAAACATAACTGATATTATTAGCATTGATAATGCATTTACGTGGCATTTTTTAGCATCACTCAGCAATTTAATTAAATGTCAACCTTACCAGAAACGGACCACGTAATACGCAAACACGATCTTCGATAAATGCACACACTCTACCTAGTTTTATAAAGCCACAATCACGTCTGCACAAATTAACACCTCACAAAACAATGAATAAAGAGGTTTTGTGGCTGATCTTGAACAGTTCCCCCTTTCCTTATAACAAATAAAAAAAATAAGATAAGAAAAGAAAAGAAAAACTCAACATTTACTTCTTACAGCTATGCAATACCATATACGTATATAGGGAACTTCTCCAAATCAACAATACCCTGTAACTCAATTATAATTAGTCAATTGCGATTTTTATCTACAGTTTCGTATTTAGGAGACCAATATTGACTAGAAATTGTATATATCACTCATGTCGCATTTTGGCTGTTGACCAGTGTAATTTGCAGGACATTTCGCAGGATGCTGTTGAAAGAAAGGACATATTTGTTTCTTTGGAGTGTCATCGCAGACCGCAGGACATGGCCTTCAAAAAAGGACTCTCCTGCGAAAATCAGGACGTGTGGCCACCCTAAATCTAAATGAAAAAATTCTATGTAACTTTGTAGCATTGCCTTTGAATAAAATAGCTTCCAGCTATGCGCAAGACTCTTAACAACCAAAGGGTCTCCCGATGGGATACTGGTAACGTATCTTACTTTAAACTGTAGGATTAAGGCACAATTAGCCAATCTGTGCATAAAACGAACTTAAAACAACAATTCAAAGAAATTCTAACAACCAAAAACCTTTCAGGTTATTCAACAACCATTTGGTAAGAGTACACAATTGCGTCATAATACAATTGACGTCACAACATGTGAAAATAAATTTGTTTTAAATTCAACATTTTAAATATCACTTTATTCATTTAAGAGTAGGCGTAACGACATTGTTGACACATGATTGTGCACAATATGTAACTGCTGCATATACATATTTGGTCGCGGCATAGGCTATATTACATATATCATGCCTGTGATGTTTCCAATTAAAGAATTAACTTAAATAATTGCCTGCTGTGAAATTTCATATTTTACTTAAGTACTTTTTCCAGAACACCCCAGAAATATGACTGAAGATAAGACCGCACATTATTTTCAATTAATTAGTAACATGCAACCAGTCTTGTACTTGGAAAATTTCCAATGGAGGGAATTGGGATTTTAGCCTCCAGCTTACTTTGTGCATAAAAACATTAAGAACAATTTTGAAACATACTACTTACATGTGAGTCCATTCTACTCTACATTATTTTGCATTATTCTACAATTATTTTACCTTGTATTTTTTTTATTCTTCTCGTGTTATGTATCTATAGTGACTCTGTATGTTATATATACACTAAATATTTTGTTATTACTTATATCCGCTCAATACTAGAATGATATTACATCCAACAGAAATACTGCTTTTATACGCATTTGGTTGAGCGTTTGTATGAATGTCAAGGTTATGTTCTGTGTAATTAATAAATTGCGTATGTGTATATGGATGCATATATGTACCATTCCTACAGTTGTACATACTTACATTACTTTATTATATTATGTATATAAATATGTTTTTGTGTGTGAGTGTGACTTTATGTGCGTAGTCGTATATTGTTACACGTTCATTATTTGAATAGAAAAGTGTAAGCTTTCCTGAAATTGGATATATTTTTGTCTGTTGGAAGCAAATAAATAAATAAAGAAAATCAAAAAGGGAGAAACCCACATTCCCCCTTTCAAATTCAATTCTGGATGCAACTTAGTGATATTTTGACCGTCCCCCCGTCAATTTTATGTTAAAAACAAGTATTGTTTTAATATAATTTGCAATATCATAGTGAATTTTTCCACAGAGAATATTTCTTTCCCAAAGGAACACTCACTTAAGAAGGTGGCCTTGAAGTAATACGTTACTAAAAGAATCCACCAAAATTTCATAACACGTGTCAAT
Source organism: Lepisma saccharinum (assembly GCF_977018435.1). Taxonomy (NCBI): domain Eukaryota; kingdom Metazoa; phylum Arthropoda; class Insecta; order Zygentoma; family Lepismatidae; genus Lepisma; species Lepisma saccharinum. Next base: position 45,116,733 of record NC_139246.1, read on the forward strand.
TCTCAGCATATCCAGTGGCATGCGTTTATTGAAGAGAGCATGCAAAAAAAAGGAAAGGGTAGTAATTTCGGTTGCTGCAAGCGTTCCAGTCTCTTCAGCGAGTGCAGACCTTGAGATACTGCATCAAATGGGAACTCATGCATCTGATGGGGCTCGGTGTATTCTGTGTTGCGTTCCAGTTACGTGTGTTGTACATGAACCACCTTTCGCCGGTAGCTTCACACGCCTCATGCATGGAACGACAATCGCGAGGAACGGTGCACGGTCGACACACCCTATTATGTCAACCTGCGCATGCAGTGTGTATGTTTTGTGGGACAGAACCGTGAAACACTTTCATCTTTGGAGTACAAGGGCACAGCTAAATTGTACTGTATTATCTTTCCTTCCCGTGATCCTAAGAAACGGATTCTCTTAGTGCTGTAAAATAGAACGAAAGGGATATGAAATTGTGGCAAAGTCTTTCACTCACTACACAGCTTATGTCATTTCTATATTTTCATCTTTCATCACTTTTTCTGTCACGTGTGGTTAAATGGCGGTTTCGAAACCCAGCCCGGTCAGCGGTTTTCTTGTTGATTGTATTTTCATCAAAATCATCATATTGTCACTAATCCTCATTTTCGCGATTAGCGAAAATTGCCAGAAAAGCGAAGTAAAATAAACCAAATCAATCATTCAATCAACGTGGCCTGTTGTGAGGGTATAAAAATTTAGTATAAGAGAACATCAAATCCCTGTCTGAAATTAGAATTGTTACAATCACTTAGTGTAAGGATTTATAAAATACTCAATAATATCGCCATAACACTGTATCTGAAAGAATTGAGAACAGGGATCACCATCACCCCTAACAAAAACAATATGTAAGCTTGATAATGTAGTAGCTATACATTTTTTTTGCTTTGAAACATCATCAGTACAATAATTGCCATTACAACAAAGAATCATAATACTGACAGTATTATTATCAAGAAATACATGACATTGTTGACTTCGTTATTTATTTACTTAAGTATTGGAGTATACTGCTGAAAAAAGCACACAAGCATTACACAGCAATTTATTACAATATATAAATGACATATACACAATATACACAAACAATTCAATAATTTTACTGCATGATAAAACATACAAATAAAACCAATTCACATTGAAATGAAAGAATTACAAATTAAAAAAATTATGAAATTTAAAGAATACAATGCAATCACTTTACTAAAACACTTGTTAGTAGGAATATTACTGCTGAAATTTCGCCTCAGCCTGTTGATATTTTGGCATCCCTATCCCCTCGCTCTAATAAGCACCGACATTTTACGTTCGTTCTTCGATATTTTCTTCTCATGCCATGGTTTTTGATATTTACATCCTACAAATTATGAAATGAGAAAACAAAGGAAAACTCATTATAAAATAATATAGGTAAAGATTCGTAGTTTCATTTCTAATTAAAAAAATTACAGAATGTTTAAGAACATTTCAGTTATATCTTAGTGTCTGAAGAACATTTTTAAAAACGTAGTACTACTAATGCTTTGGGAAACAGAAAATTCCAGCAGTTTCATGCCAGAATATAAGCCTTCAAGAAAAATAATAACAAACATCAGTTGAAAAAATTGTAATTTAAAATTATTCCAATATGTTTGAAAAAAACAACTTTTTTATAAACTATGAATTACACGTTATTTTAAGTAACATTTACAAATTTATAAAATTTCAATTTGAATTTAAAATTTTTGGGTGCGTCAGCACTTAGGCTATTTTGCAACCGTCACTTTATACGGGGTCCAGCCCCTTTCCTGAACTAAAATGTAACTAAGAACATAACCTTAACGTTGGAAGACTAAAATATTCTGACTTAGGTTAAAAGCTGAGGCTGTACAGAGGCACTCAGCACACATAAGGACAAGACACAGGACAACACAGAATTATACTGGCTATAGGGCGCCAGTCGCCAGAGCCTTGTTTGTCTGCAAAATGCAGTCCAGGGTGTACTACGTGGAAGTGAGGTTGACGATTGGGTGTACACACGTTGGTAGGTCACCCCCTACACCCCACATATTTATAAAACTCAACAGGTATCTGAGAATGAAAATGGCGCGCTATGCTTCAGACCCCCATCCCCCCCAGGCTTACCCATTGCTACGGGTCTGCGCAAATACTTGAAAGCCTTAAAAGAACGCAACAAAGAGACGTAGTGGCAACATCGTCGCATTGTAATCAAAGGATTTCCGGGTTCGCCACCCGTTGGAGGCAAATAGTGGTTCAGATCCCAATTTAAACTGTAGGTCAGTCCCGGTTAGCCATACTGTGCATAAAGTGAACTTAATCAACAAAAACAAAACCTCGGGCAAAAAAGCAACTTCTTCTGCAATAGCTTATATACTCGGTTCCTTCAACGAACTGGCCTTTGGCATGACGCAGGGTTGTCAACCACATCTTACTGGATTGTTGAATCCATGCACGTGCACTGGTCGTTATTACTTAGTAATAACATATATGGCACGTGGTATAACTTAATAATGATAATAATAATAATAATAACTTAGTGGTAACGTCATCGCATTGAAATGAAGTTGTCCCGAGTTCAATACCATGTGGAGGCACATAGTGGTTCGGAACCCACTTTAAACAGTAGGTCTAGTCCCGATTATCATTTCTGTGAAAAAATGGACTTAAATTCGAGAACTTATAACCAACAAATCCTTTTATTTTTCATGATAATGTCTACTTTCTGCCTGAATGTACTTCCTACATCTGGGCTGTAACGCTCCCAAATGGGAGAAAATACGATTGTTACAACCCAGAAGTGTCTTTGACTGTACCATTTTGCAATGTCGAGCGTAAACATTCAAAACACTTAATTCTATATTACTTCTATAAAGACAGTGAACTTCATTTGTATAACGAGACTTTCTAGATTAATTTCGAAATTCAATAACAAAGTAAGAATAATGACAATTCAGTAGGACCAGGTGGAACGGTGAACATTCAGATAAAAGATTACTGTGAGAATATGAATGATATAAAGTTGGTAATTATTAGCAGGGTTGGTTAAGGTCCAGGAAACCATAAATTATAATGGGTTCTATTTGGTTCATCTTCAATTATTTTCTCACACAATTTAAATCCGGTCCAATTTGCGTATTGTTTCATTTCAATACGGACCTTGGACCCTATTTAAATTGATCCGGAAAAAAGGTTCTTGGACCGAATTTAAATTGATCCGGAAAAAAGTTATTTACGGTCCAGAACCCATTTACGCTTGCTGCTCTCCTAGACCGGAAATTAATTTATTTAATATTCCTGGAACTTTAACAAGCATGATTATTAGTGTTTTACGATTTTTGGACATCTCACTTAAAAAATATAGGGTGTGATATGTAATTCAGATGGGAACAAAAAATAAATGTTTGAAGATGTGTGAGCTTGAGTAGGAGATGGAATTGGCTGTTTGAGGGATGAATATGAAAATTGTAATATCCAGGGTTACACCTAGGTACTAGTTGAAGATAGGTTTGGGAAGGTCCAGAAGCACTTATTAAGACGAAGAATTCCCTCCTGTTATCATCCACTCCAGAAATGAAACATTGTCTTTCTTTAACTTACGTTTGTGTTGCACATCCAACATGATGATATACCTGTAGATGATACATACAGAGAATTATTTTTTCTGTAAGGTACGTTGAGGCTTATTATGTACACTAACCAAGCATGATGCTATTTCCCACATTTCAGAAGTTATGAATAAAATATTATATCTTCAGCTTCTTATTGGAACTTGTTGTTAAGAATATGAAATGTGTAAAGAAAGTCTCTCAATTACTTGTAGCACCAAGTCAAATTAACGTTCACTCACTAGGTACGAAAGCTGACTTAATCTTTAAGATATATATCCTTATTATTTTGAGTGGGTATCAAGTTCAGCAAATCTTTCTTTACAACAACGTTCAATGTGATCTTTACATAATACCCTTACCCCATCTCCTTGCAAAAATAGAACTGCTTCTGCGATTTAAATATTAAGATGTAAACCAAATTAAAAAATAAAGTTAATATTGTTTTCTTTCGAATGTATTTCATGGACATGAACCACATTAAATCTCTGGGACTCCTCGATTGCGGAAGAGTGACGAGCCGCCTCTTAATTAAGAGATCTCGAGTTCTGTCGCCTGTGAAGTGACATTGTTCAGTGCTTCAGATCCCACTTTGCACTGTAGGTCCAGTTCCGATTAGTCTATCAGCATAAAGTGGGCTTCAAAGGCCCCGGATTTACATACGTACAGGCCAAGAACTTCGTATATCGCCACATCAATACCAAAAACACGAATATACGAAATCATACTTTGAGATTAGAGCATTTCAATATTCAAGATCCAGAATGAAATAGGTTTTACATTGGGATAAATGTTGTCATCGGTAAAATATGTTCCTATGTATTGCTGCTTATTAGGCCATATAAGTTAACATAAGAATCTATAGAGCATTCCCTGACATTCGCTACGAGACTCGGCGGCAAGCGGTCCGGTATCAGCGCTTGTCTTTCCCGGTGAACGGGTCCGCGACAGTCGCACGGTACAGTCTGTTTTTTTTTTTCGCTCTCCCTGCCTTCGCTCTCTTTCCCTTTCTGTTGACGTTGAAGACTGACGCCAGTATAATCTTCCCTCGGAAGTTATGTTGTGTTGTGTCCGTGTGTTGAAGATTGTGGCTTAATATGGCAGCACAAAATTTACATTGCAACAAAGGATTTATCTTGTCGAGTGTTACTTCGGAAAGAGGAATTGTGGAGAAGTGCGACGACGTTTTGCAACGAAATTTCCTGGTGTTCCCGTTCCACATAGGACCACTATATTTAACCTCGTAAAGAGTTTAGAGTAACAGGGTCAGTTCTGAATAAAAGTGGAAAGAAGAAATAAAGTATACAAAGACAATCCGCACACCATCCGTTAGTTAAAAGATAATATTGTACGAGAAATCGGGAGAATTACAGTAGATGAACTTGCACGTGTAAATGCCAATTTCCTTGGGAGATGCCAGGAATATGTTGCAGCAGATGGACATCATTTTCAACACCTTCTGTAGTCAAGGTTAGTGCACAATATGAAAACTGTAATTTTAATAGCCGACTCTACCGACTGTCGCGGACCCGTTCACCGGGAAAGACAAGCGCTGATTCCGGACCGCTTGCCGCCGAGTCTCGTAGCGAATGTCAGGGAATGCTCTGTATAAACAAAAAGTAGTCAAAACTGCACTTGGTGAAAAAGTAAAAATTTGCACATTCGTGGTTTCGGCATTGGTGCGACGATATAACTTTCTTTAGGTCAAATTACATAAAATGATTAGTTATATACTTTATATTAATGGTAAAAAGGTAAAGTTCTTTGTACACATAGCACCGTGCCATAAAGGTACATTTAGGAGATGTGGAGGCAGGGCTCCACTCATTCTTCATCTTTGACATTTTTGAGGTGATGTGATCAGCACCACGCTCCGGCCGCCATTACCACCCCAACACGGAATTGTCCCCAGGTATCCATTTATTTGAGGCTGTATGTGGCCGAGAGCCAGTGGGAAGAAGGCTGGAAAAATTTCCACCCACTCCGGGAATCGAACCCGGGTCTCACGCGTGGCCCCATTTTCTGTCTTTTTTTTAAAGGAATTCCACTAAGGGGCATCCTTCCCCACACATCATACTCATATCAATTAATCTATTTTTTTCATTCAGGACAGACCAACACATACATCCATGTCTTATCCATGTCTTATCCTGGCCTGTGCTAATCACTAGGCCACGGAGGTTTCCCCGACTTGACCACCGCATGCAATATTACAAATCTCTTTCTTTTTTTAATAATTTGGTCTTATAGACGCAGCAATTTGCTAGTGGGAGTTCCTTGGCAGCTGGCGTTTCTCGGCCAAAGGCCGCTCAAGCCCTTCCATAAATTTGGACCTGAGAACACGCCTTTGTCATGGCACATGTAAAGGGATTACACACATACGTTAGTAGCCCTTCAACATTAAGAAAGGCTTATACCTGTTGTTTGAATTCTAATGCACCTTAAGCATATTTGTACACTCAAGATGCACGATGCGACCTTTCAACGGTGTTACATAAGCCAACCAAATGGTGAATCATATCCTCATTGTTACAAAAGCAAGGCACCCGCCCATCCAATCCCTTTCCATCGCTGCCTCATTGTTCCCTTTCTGTTACTGGGTCTTTGAACCTTTTGAACTCTTAACTCCAACTGTGTCATCATTCGCTTCTCTTCGCCACCTTCCAATAGTTTGCGATCCCTGTTTTAATGGTCACACATTGCACTGTTCTTGACAAGGGCAGCCGCAGGGAGGGGCCATGGGTGGGGGGCGTTTGCCCCCTTGAAGATTTCTGGAAAAAGTTCATTAAATTCGAACAGTGAAAGTGTAGCTATTATTTATAACAAAAAAATATTGTTTTCTGTGATTGATTGAGTTTGTGTTTTAAGGTCAACTTTATTCACAGTATGGCTAATTGGGACTGGACCTAGAGTTTAAAGTGGGATCCAAACCTTCATGTGCCTCCACTGGGTATCGAACCCTGGACACCTTGATTAGAAGGCAACGACGCAACCACTGCGCCACTGGGGAGTCCATTGTTTTCTGTGACTTACAGGAAGTAAGTTACAGCAACTATTATTATTATTATTATTATTATTATTATTTTTGAAGTAGTGTTACATTCAAGCTTACAGTCTATTTTACACTTATTATCTAACTATAAAACAGCTTTTTGTCCTACATGAATTAAATAGTTAAATATCCAGTTATGGAAATTCTATATAAATACACAGAATATGGAAATTACTAATGTATGTATTTAAAAAACATAAGTGGTAGTAGTTGTAGTGATAATAATAAAAAAGTAATAAAAATATTAATAATTGTAGTAATTAATAACAACAAAAATAATATCAATAATAATATTAATCGTTTATTTTTTAAGTGTTGAGCACAGTATGAAACCTAATACAGCACCAAGTCACATACAAAAGTACAAAGTTACACGAATAAAAACATAAGTTGTAGAATAACATAACATAACAAGTTAGCATATTTACACTTCAAGTTACAGTTTTCAACGAGATCAATTACATCTCTGATACTAATAATTGTTTATTGTTATATAATATTGTGCAATTAAATGTGTATTGTTCTAATAATAATAATCATCATCATATTTATTTGAATGATGATAACGATTAGACAACCAAGTATATCACTATGTCAAAATTGGTTATACAAAATTAGAAAAATGAATACATAGTTATAAAATAAAACAGTGGATCCTACAATCTTATACATCAACATGAATTCTAATAATAATAATAACAACAACAACAATAATAATAAAAGTTGTTATAACTGCCCCTCCTGAGTAAAAACTCTTACAGGCGCCCTTGGTTCTTGGATTTGTGTAACTGAGTAATAATGTAAATTGCAAGGACTGTTATGCTAATTCAATCTATGTTCACCGGGAGGTGATTATTGGCAGCGATTGTCTGTTGTGTCTTTCCTCCCGTGTTAAAGGTGTTACGAATGAGTGCATAAAAGAGTACGAATGTTAACTTTCTAGGAAGCAACTTTTCTCTAAAAGTAGATTCCATAGTAGCAGCGTTGCCAAATCTTCAGCACATCGAAACCCTATGCGCATGCCGTATTGACCGTCATGTCGTATTATATCCGCTTGTACGCATGCATTTAAGTTGTTCCTTAACATGTATTTTATATCTACTCTGTGTGTGTGTGTATCAGTGACGTCGCGAGGAGGCGAGTGCCCCCGGTCAGATACTCCAGCCCAGTAGCGTACGCAGGATTTCATCAAGGGGGGGTGTTATTTCGAAAACTTTCTACAAATTCACATTACCATTGTTTTATTATACTTTAATTAATTAATTAATAATAATAAATTAATTAATAATTCGTATAATTAATTAATTAATTAGTTTAATTACTACTAATAATTACTACTAATGCAGCTGCTATTTATGAAAGAAATAGAACAAAATTATATTTCTTTTGTTTCTTTGTTACAAAATAATTGTCTAGTCAGCGGTTATTTGTATATGATAAGTCAGACATTTTAAGTGTGAAGAAAATCCATAAAAAAAGCAAATATATTAAATTTATTGAAATAATCGAAATATGAAACTCATTCAAGGAGCCGCGCTGGTCTAGTCTGACAACTTCGTGGGATATCCGGGTTCGATTCCCGGAATTGGTTGGAATTTATCCAGCCTTGTCTCCGCACCCAGTAGTGTTGCCCACGGGACGAGACGGGACAGGCTTTTAAAAATTCGAGACGAGACGAGATTGACCATGTGTCATAAGACAAACGAATATTTTCGAGACGAGACAGCATTTCCACGAGACTCCACGAGACGAGCGAGACAGGCCAAAGTCTCGTCTCGTGGGCAACACTATACCGCGTTTGGTAGAACTTGTCCCGCTTCCCGCGCTAGGGAGCGCTCGACAGTTTCGGTGCCAATGAGAAACGAGGAAAAAATCGTCTGCGGGGCAGCGAGGAGCGAATGGAAGCCAGAAGAGAGGCGCTTACGTAGACGCTGTTGCGACGTTGCGTATTTTAATTGGCTGCCTGGCTTTGACTTTTCCCAACACCGAGAAAATCCAGGGAGCAACTAGCGCGGGAACCGGGACAGGTTCTACCAAACGCGGTATAGCACCCAGCCTCATAGCAATGGGTACCTGAGAGCAACCCTTGGGGATGAAGGCTGCCGGAGCATGGTGCTGATCACATTACCTGCAAAATAGTTCGAGATCGAGAATCTTTGGGGCCCACCACACCACTACGTGTGCCTTCATGGCAAGGTGCTATATGCACGGGGGAATTTACATTACCTTTACGTATGGAACTCGCCCAGGATGATGATGAAGCGCGAGAATACATGTTGCTAAATTCCACTGAGTCTATGTTTTCGTTGAAAAGTAAGTTTATAGACATTCCAACACATTTATCACTTCTAGGTGATTCACAAAGCACTTCTTCAACATTATTTAATGATGTGGATGTAGACTCAGCATCACTTGAGAGTTCACAAGGGGATGTGAAATCAGTACCGGGAAGAACGTTTGCAATAAGGTCGGCACACTGCGACGAAGCAAGGAATTTTCACAATTCTCGCGAGAGTCACTGCGCGACTTTTTGCAAAAAGAATTGCAAAATTGAACTTTGCGGCCACTTAGATTGTGTTTGGAATGTTGTGTTTTTCTTCATGCTGCATGGGAATAATAATCCAAATTATTATTATTATTATTATTATTATTATTATTATTATTATTATTATTATTACTATTACTACTACTACTGTCGCAGATCTTTGCCTGTGATAAATTAGCCATTTTTATTTTTTTTCTACAGCATTTTCCATAATATTTCAAAAGCTCAAGGGGGGGGTTTAAACCCGGTAACCCCCCCTTGCGTACGCCACTGCTCCAGCCCCCTCGCTCAACTGACGTTAATGAAATATCGAATAATATGGGTCTTCATTTCTGGCGATTTTTATACTTTATAATTGGTGTGCTTTATTTGTTATAACTTTTCCTGCTTGTAACACCAACTTGACTAGCAAACATTAATTTGGTTTTAGTATATATATGTGTGTGTGACTTTCGTTCAACAATCCATAGGTAGGCATAGGCAATTTCTCATCCATTTATGCCCTGTAATCGTTGCGATTATCCTAAGTTTCAACGAGTTTTAAGAACTGGAAAAAAGCGTTATGTGTGGAAAGTCTTAAAACATCATGAAAATTCTGAGGACCTCAAAACACCTTCTGTAGTACGGGCAAATTATTCTAATAGTGTATCGTCAGTGGCAACGTTAGTTAGTGAAATACATTCAAAAATGAAAAAGTTTAAATATGCTGACCAAGGCAGTAATTTATTTTATTTTATTAAAAACATAAACTAAACATAACGTTTCAACCTTCTAGCAAGGTCTTCTTCAGACTCTGTATCAAGTACAAAACTTTTGTACGTTTAGTTTATGTTTTTAATAAAATAAAATAAATTACTGCCTTGGTCAGCATATTTAATTTTTTTCATAATCATGGAAACAAGGCTTAATGGTGTTATAATTCAAAAATGGTTCAAGAAAACCTTCACTACATGCCAGTTGTGGATGCATCGCGGTATCTTATGATCCAGAGGCTTGGTTTTCGAAATGATGATTCTGAGGCAAGCCTTAACACGCAATTTCTTGGAACTCTTGAAGTTAATTTCAAAAGGAGGCGATATTATTGGGAAATGTATTGAACTTGGACATTGAGATGCAAATTATACTCACAATTCAATTCAAAACAAATTAATCTGCATAATGTCCACACTTACGCTCAGCAAAATAATCCAGGAAGTGGAAGAGGCGAAAATATTTGCATTGATGGCAGATGGAACAAAAGACGTTGCAAGGAAGGAACATGTGTCAGTTGTTTGTATCGCATACACTGGCCTAAATCTCAGGAAAAGTTGTTCCACTTCCTCAAGGAGACTCGAACCTGCGTGCGTCCAGTAGTCGGAACCCAAACAAAGCCTTAGACCTCACGGCAAGATTTCTAAGACGATGTAATTTTTCAGATTTTGAATCATCGAGAGGTTTCTCGAAAGGAGAGATATTTGGAAAACAAATGCATAGATAGATTAATCGCAACTGTACCTACAGTTTAAAGTGAGATTCGAACCACTATGTGCCCCCACCGGGCATCGAACCCGGGATCGGTTATGCCGTTCTTTTCGAGAAAGAAATATTTGTCAGCTGTTTCAAGCGAAAGTTACAAACGGGAAATCCCCAATTTATATCGACGTTTCATTGAATGCAAGTGCACTACCTGGGTGTCCTTTATGCCGAATGCACTTCAAAGAAAAGAGTGCATCTGGAGAAAGGGAAATTAACCCTAATAGCTTTACATAAGCCTTCCTCTTCCTCGTTGCAAATATCAAAAATGATAACTTCGCATGCAGAGGGATCATGAGGGGGTTCCCGAAGTGCATCGTGCAGGATGATGGATTGCGGATAGAGCATTCGGCCAATGCTAATGGCTCTAGAAATCACTGCATCATCCTCAATGCAACAGGAAAACAGATTTTGTAAATTCTGGGTTTCGGATTCTTCCCATCTTCTTCGGACGACAAGCTAATGGGCAGTTTGAAGGCGACCTTTTACCTTACCCGAGGATGCATAAGCGATCGCCCTTGCCTGCAAAGAAATTATCTCGTATTGTTGTTACGTAAGGGTTCGATTCTGGAAAACTGAAATATGTGCATGGATTTTACAATGTTGTTATGGAGATTCTATTCGCAGGTTTTTCTAGCAGAGCTTGATGAGGACGTTTATTCGATCCTTCCATGGAAGATTGGTCGGACACAGAAGTTTTCTTGGGTGGCTTGAGTTTGGCTTTAAGTCCACTTTATGCACAGGAAGGCTAATCGGGGAATCGAGCCGCCTCTGCCAATCCATTTCTTTGGGTAATTTTCATCCAGCCACTGTCACACGGCCAGGCAGAAGTATGGATGGGCATCAGCAACAATCATTTGATCGAGCCATTTTAGAGTGCAAGAACAATAACGCATACAGCACAAAGTTGCATATCAGTGCATAAAGAATCCCTCCAAGATTACACTCGTAATAGGCCCCTTCATGTAATTGTGGATTTAGCTGCTAGGAGGCAATAACGCAAACATGGCTTACACTGCTGAACACAAAGCGTCCTGCGTCTTGACTTTATTACGTTCCTCGGTTTAGTCTCAATGGATCTACTTACTTTTATTCCTCTACGGCGAGCATGAGACTTATCAGCCTACTTTCAAGCCCTCAGGTTGTGGGAAATCAGATAAGGATATGCTTACGTAAACCTTACTAACTCTCGCACACAAAAATATATATTTAGATGTCAGTTAATATTAATATACAACCTTAGTGACAATGAAGTTCGACCAGTCACAAATGTAGGAGTGCGTTGTGAAAGAAGGAGAACACATGCATATGCTGAACATATTTTATTCAGCAGGCTACATGGAACAAAGGAAAACATAAATTTCCGCTGCAACGCAGCAATGTATGGTGTCCACACAAAATAAAACATTTTCGTCCATCTACACGTGACATTGAAGTTCGACCACTGTTAGAGGGGATCCTGTTTACCATGGTGTGACGCCACCCCGTCGGCGAATAACTGTGGCAATGCGTCGGGGCATGCTGCGGACGAGTCGTTCAAGGTATTCCACATCGATGCGGTTCCATTCCTCCTGCAGGCAGGCGATAAGAGCAGCCACTGTCGTGGGTTCCCTCTGTTGCACACGTCGCTTAAGAACACGCCACACATTCTCAATGGGCGAGAGGTCGGGACTCGATGGTGGCCATGGCAGTGTTCGCACGTGATGGCGAGTCAACCATTCTCTTGTCAGCCGCGATGTATGAGGCCTGGCATTGTCGTGTTGAAAGATGAGACGCCGCCTTTGGAACAGGTGCCTTCGCACTGTGGGAGTATGCCGCTCCAGTGTGCGTGTATAGGCGTGTGCATTCACAATGCCCTCACAGACGTGTAGTGGGCCAACCCCAGATGCTGTCATGCATCCCCATACCATCACTGACGCAGGTTTCTGTACCCGACGTGCATAACATTTTGCTTCATTCTCTTCCTCCTTCCGACAAATGACTGCTTTCCGTATTTTCCCGTACACAACATTGAAAATGGATTCGTCCGTCCACAAAACCCTGTTCCACTGCCGAAATGTCCATCCCCGGTACATTCGTGCCCACCGTAGTCGATTGCCTATGTTCAACATGGAAAGGAAGGGTTTACGTTTCGCCTTGTACACTCGGTAACCGCATCGCTGTAGGTAACGGCGAATGGTTCTGGTTGACACTTCAATGTGAAAGCGTTCTCGAGTCCACAGACGTAATTCGGCCATAGAAACATGATTGTTGGTCTGGATATAGCGCCTAAATATCCGTAGGTCACACACGCTCAGCAGGCGTTTTTGACCGGGGCCCTTACCTGGCTCTGTAGTACCCGTATTTTGGTGGTGTTTGATGATGCAGTGGACGGTTGACTTGGGTAAGTTCAGTTGGCGCCCTATTTCCCGTTCACTGAGTCCATCCCGTTGCAACTCCACCATTCTTCTTCTCACGGTGTTGTCAATAGGTTTGCCCCTGGCCATGGTGATGATGCACTGCGGTTCCTCGGTGCACAGGACGCGATTTTCCGTATGGGTCTGGTGCCTGGTCGAAGTTCAATGTCACGCGTATACCTAGTCTTACCATAAATACTGTCCCAAAGTTGTAAGTAAATAGACACAAAATGGTGAGAGATATTGTAATATCAGAATAACATGAGGTGCGTGGATGCATTATGAACCAAAATCACAAATAATTATTCGAAATGGCCACCTTTAGCACTGACACACTTCTGAAGTCTTCGTGGCCACGCATCAATTGAATTACGCAACACATCGACTGGAAAATGAGCAACTGCCTTCAGAAGAGATCGACCGCTTTAAACTTTCAATATTGGGATGTCTCTTCTTCCAAGCCATCTCCTGAAGCTTGGACCACAATTTGTAGTACAAAAGGTATAGGTCCGGACTTGCAGAAGGCCAATCTGAAGTGGAAATGAAGTTTGGAACATTTGCTATGAGGGAACGCTCCATTTCTGTGAAAAAGGGGTAAGAACATCAGCCAAAGTGTACCAGCAGACAGTGCTTGAGAAACGATGCAAGAATCTTACCGACACCATCTTCCATGGAGAGAACTGGAGCTTCCAGCAGGACTCAGCCCCAGCACACAAAGCACGCACCACCCAGCAGTGGTTGGAGGCAAATGTTCCTGACTTCATATCCACGTCAGATTGTCCCTCTGCCAGTCCAGACTTAAACCCTTTGGACTACAAATTGTGGTCCAAGCTTCAGGAGATTGCTTGCAAGAAGAGACATCCCAATATTGACAGTTTAAAGCAGTCTCTTCAGAAGGCAGCTGCGGAGTTTCCACTTGATGTGTTGCGTAATTCCATTGATGCGTGGCCACGAAGACTTCAGAAGTTTGTCAGTGCTAAAGGTGGCCATTTCGAATAATTATTTGTGATTTTGGTTCTTAATGCATCCATGCACCTCATGTTATTCTGATATTACAATATCTATCACCATTTTGTGTCTATTTACTTACAACTTTGGGACAGTATTTATGGTAAGACTAGGTAGTTCCCCGTTTTCGTTCTTTACGTGACCTTGGGTGCAACATGCTGGGATCACGATTCTTGCCTGCTCACACGCCTCCTCTTACACACATGCGTCACTTCTGCGGGTCACCCATTCCACCGCCTATGCCTCTGTGCATTTAATCACGTATTCCTTTCTGGTCGAACTTCATTGTCACCAAGGTTGTATTACACTTGCACTCGCAATTAAACTCCTTATTACAAACAAAATTGTATTAAGATCATAATTGTTCTTGACTACACAAATTAACACATTCACATTTCCAAAATCACTTCCATTATCCAGCAACATTCATAATATCTCTCACCTCACAATCCACAATCAAAAGTTTTTTAAGGTTAGTCCATAACCATAACAGACTACCCAATTGAACAAAATAAATTACGTCATCATAGACAATTAACATATTAAGCATATTAAACACTTAAAATGATACAATAAGTGGGTGCGTATCAACTTATTTAATTCCTTTAGTTCCTACTGGAACATAAGGTATCCACGAAGCGTCTAAACCTCACTCTGTTGCAGGCGATCTTCTTTCTCTCTCTCTAACATTTCCCCTGCTGTCTTCGTTCTTCTTCAATAGTACGGCTCCATGAGCTTTTGGGTCTTCCCCTTTTTCTGTCACCTTGAGGGTTCCAATCAAGTGCTTGTTTCTCAACAGCATTGTCTGCTTTCGTTAGTGTGTGTCCTATCCAGTTCCATCTGGTCTTCTGATGCTCGTGTCCAAAGTTCTTGATTTGGGATTACTTCTGGCCAATGTGCATTTAATATTCTCCTGAGACATGTGTTAATGAAAACTTGTAATCTGTTTATGATTTGGCTTGTAACTTTCCAGGATTCTGCTCCATATAACAATACCGATTTGACGTTGCTTCTAAAACTCTTTATCTTTGATTCTGTAGTTATAATCCTACTCTTCATTATTGGGTAAAGTTGCAAAAAGGCCCCGTTAGCATTTTTTATACGTTGTTTTACATACTCTTCTGCCCCTCTGTTTGTTGTAACTACACTTCCTAAGTAGATAAAATTGTCTACAACTTCTAAGGTTTCGTTTTCTAGTTGAAAATGATCTTGGGTCCTTGCATTTAATCGCATTGTATTAGTCTTTGATTTATTTAACATCAGTCTAATTTTTTTTAGCTTCTACAACCAGATCTTCCAATTTAGTTTTTGCATCTCTATATGATTCTGACAACAGACACACATCGTCAGCAAAATATAGGTCTTCTAATCTATCGATAAGACCCCATTGAATTCCCCTCCTTCTTCCTTTTACGGTTTCCCTCATTACCGTATCTATTCCCAGACGAAAGATAAGATGCGACAGAACACATTTCTGCCTCACTCCATTTTCTCTATCCTGCGTCTTAGAATTTGCTAAATATGAGTCGGTTGTGACGGTGCAATATAGAATTTGTACGAAATATCGAACTGAATCACCAACATACAAGACAATTCGTGCGTGGTAGTTGTAGTTCTTGCACTATAATCGTTCGAAACCCCGGATGGAATTGTGACTCATCCTGTTTAATTTCAGTTATAATATTTAGGTCCCGTTATGTCGGACGATTAGTAAAATGTTGCATTTTTTTAAAGTTCGCAAGCGTTTATTTGTTGGGTGTAACAGCTAGAATTCAATCTCGTGTTCTAAAACTGAGAAATTCGAAATGTATGAATAGGTTGCGTGGAAAACGGGGCTCCCGGACGGTTCCTCAGAATTATGATCCGCTAGAGGCGCTGGTGTCGCTCCCACTACATGGAACTCGTCTGCTTATAATGGAAGTAAATGGAGTTTTCGCTGCAACGTCTGATTCTTTCATATGAAGCATTTCTATGAACGTTAATTGCTATGATATTTGGTACATTGGTCGTGAAGATATTAACGAATATTCTAGACAGTTGACCACGTCCTCCTATCGTGACTTTCATAAATAATACCGGAGAAAATATATGCCTGGAATGCTCTTGGTAACTTTATGTTGTTGTGTATGAATTTGGTTCATTATTATTATTATTATTATTATCAACATCATCATTTCTTTAACGAAATACACACTAAAGCATTTGCTTGATTTGCTATATTTTACTTCGCTTATTGTGCCACTTTTGGATAATTTGCGAAGATGAGGATGAGTGATGATATGATGAAATTGATGAATGGACATTCACAAACAACCATACCCAGGCCGGGATTCGAACCCGGGACCTCTGGCCTCGTAGCGCGATATGCTAACCACTCCGCCACTGAAGCTGAAGCATTTGTACTTTTGATATTTACTGTCGCATTTCTTCCGCTTGAAACTAATCGCAGCGATGATGCTTGCGTGAAACGACAAAGGGAAACCCACAAAACTTCCTTAGTGCCATCTAAATGAGTGTAAGGAAACTTTCAGACCAATGGGACAAGCGACACGGGATGTTCACACTGATGTGACTAGTGACACAGACACTTCCAGAATGTAAAATAGCATTCATTGCGCATGAGGGTTCAAACAGCAAACTGCATGTTCAGCACATGTTCATATGTCGTATTCGGACGTTACTTCGGTCGGAAAGCTCCTTAAAGGAAGGGTACTCAGACAGGCCGTTGCCAGGATTTTACTTCGGTGGGGGGGGATCATCGCTTATCAGCACAGGCGTCGCCAGAAATATTTGTAGAAGGGGACAGACCATTGATAAAACTTGATTAGTAGAAATATTAAAGACAATAATAATAATAATTATTATTATTATAATTGTCATTTGACAATAACAACTATTATAAGTTATTGAAAATAAACCAATTTTAATCCAAATTATTTGTTATTATTATTATTGTGTAAATGGAGAGATACTGCTACTCGATCCACTGTATCAGCGTATATCCAAAACATTTTCCATTATTTTTCTTACATTTTGTACAGTTAGTGTACTGAAATTCATAGTTATTGTATTTTGTTATTAACTTTTACACATTTCGTTAAAAAAGGGCTTTAAAAGTTATGGCCAAATTTTACTCATAAAGCTTATATTGTGTGACATGTCACAAAGAAAACTGTAAATTTTGAGAGCTGTGGATCTATTTATTCTTTGGATGAAATGGTAGAATATAAAAATATAAACTTGTTCCTCTATAATACACTAAACTTTTTTCGAACTAATGTTTAATCCTGCTAAGTAAGTAAAATTTATTACCACTATACACTATTTAAATTAGATATTTGAAGGATTTCGGGGGCTACTTCAGCACATTTAGCTCTCCCCCTGGCTACGTGCCTGTACTCAGACCGAAGCGACACGCCGCAGTGGGAGTTCCCAACGAAATGACAAGCTAGATGGTGCCTTCAGTCTATTAGTAAGCGTTTGCTGCTTATTGTGAGAACAACAGATCTAGACGACACGATAAGCCACACGTGTCGCTTGTGGTTCGCATCAAACTGGACCATTTCTTAATAGCTTGCAACGTGTTGCCGTCGATTGTTTTTCGCGCATGCGCGATGCGATGAGTGTCTTGCTTTAGGGAGATTGCGCACCAAAGCGACAAGCGGCACGCGACAATTGTCGCCTGAGGATTTCACCAACCGAACACTGGCCTGTGCCGCTAAGGTGAGAAACGTTGCTCTTGGTTTTCAAGCGACATGTGTCGCGTCTCGCTTAGGTCTGAAAGCTGCCTTGAACCGAAGGACCCGTGTCGCTTTGGTGTGAAATCCCCATATCATTTGTCGCGTGCCGCTTTGGTCTAAAATCTCCTTGAGGAAACGGTGCAGTCAAAGCTTGTGTCCCTACGGTTCGAAAGGCTGCATTGATTACCGATTGCTCGCTTCCAAGCGACACTTGTGGTTTGTCACCTCGGTATGAAATATCTCTCAGGATACTATCTGTATTCTAATAACATAGAAAAATATACTCTAGTGCACAATCCAACACCTGACGTCCGGAATCACATTGCCATGTTTCTTCTTGTGTTACGAATGATATTTAATTTTTTAAGTTTACTTTTCTTTCCAAATTAATGCAATTTCGAGACTACAAAACACTCCACAAATATACAGTAACAGTTTCAAGACAAACAAATCTACAGAATATATTCCAAAAACTAAGCTGCCTTACTTTCATAAGAAAATTAGTTGCTGTACTGATCGCACTGCCATCTATGTTCTATGTTGTCAACCGCCTGGGGAACCAGATTTTCGGGCCGTTTTCCACACTACGTATTCAAGGCGCTGTAACACAAGTATGAAGTTTCCGTCAAATTTTAAGAAGGCTTGATTCGTGCTGCCATCTTTCGTAGCTACTGGATATACTTATCTTGTATGGATCTCACTTATCGCACAACACTTGGGCAACCTTGTGTTAAGCTAAATGCCTTCCTTGTTGGGTTAGGCTAGCTATGTCTAGTTCTCTTAGCCTAAATAATAATTTTTCATCGTATTTATGCTAATGGAACCTAATCTAACAGACCTAACCTAACCTCGTAGACATTCCTCGTCTGACTTAGAACACAAGGTAGCAAAACTGTTGTGCGAAGAGGAACACCCATCTTGTATCGACATTACTGTAGAAGCCGTTGTTCAGTTGTGAAACAGTTTTTCTGTGCTTGTTTGTGATTTGTTATAAGTAGAAGACACATTTTGCAAGGACGTTATTGTTATTTATTCATTCTATAATTCACATATGAATTAAAGAGTAGGATGTCAGAGGAGTGTTTCTGTATTTATTTGCATTGAATACGGAAGGTTGTAACTTCAGTATTGCTGCATAATGAAAATGGAGAGTTTTGGGGTAATAGCGAACAGACGTCATTATCTCGCGCTGTTAAATGAAAGTTCTCCCACAACTTCTCTGTTAAAAATATACAATAATTATGTGGCATGTTTGCTGATTGACAATAACGATGTAAATATATTGAGATAGGGTAAACAGAAACTATAAGGACAAACTTCAGGAGGTGATTCCTGACAGGTAAAGGAACAAAAGAGTTCATATGAACATATGTCCGGAAATGGACGGTGAGCCTAATAAAGCAATTCAAACCGGTACACATTACATGGCATGACTTTCATCCATGTTACAACAGGTGTTCAAAGTGGCCTCCATGGGATGAAATGCAAGCGTCCACAAGTCGCATCATGGATTGCCTCACTCGTTCGAATGTTCCCGAATAGCGTCACAGGCTACACGGACACGCACATCTGCACATCAGGAACTGGCTCAGCATACACAACACTTTTTAGATGACCCCACAAATAAAAATCAAGGGGTTTAAGTCCGGTGATCGAGCGAGCCATGCCACAGGGCCTCCTCGTCCGATCCATCGTCTGGGGAAGATGTTGTTTATGTGATGACGAGCAATATTGCGAAAGTGGCCTGACGCTCCATCATGCATCAGCCACATTACCTGTCGTATTGCCAAAGGCACATTCTGAAGCAAAAGAGGCAGAGTGCTCTGCAGGAATTCCAGATATGTATGTCCGTTAAGGCGTTGTGGAAGAACAAATGGTCCAAGTAGCTGGTCGCCAATAATCCCTGCCCAAACATTGATGCTCAACCGTTGCTGACCAGACGATTCAAACATTCCCCGATAATTAGATGTAGTCCACAGATGACGATTGTGGGTTGACGATGACATCTCTACCAAAGGTCGCTTCATCGGTGAAAGGACTGACGACAGAAATCCCAATATGGTGGTGACCTATTGCAAAAACCAGCGACAAAACCGTTCCCTTGGAGGAAATTCCGCTGGTGATCACCTGCACACGTTGCAGGTGATAGGGATAGTAGCGGTTTTCATGCAGGATACACAAAACCGTCGCTTAGCTGACACCATGCTGGCGGGCCACTTGCCTGGAGCTTATACTGGGGTTGTTCTCAATATCGTGTAGCACATGTTCCTCCAGATCTGGTGTACGCACATGCCGCGGCCGCTCTCCATGTTCGCCTGTATGGAAGGGCCCATGCTCACACAAACGCCCATCAATGGCTGCAAGGTTTTTGTGGTTTGGGTGGTGCTACTGTAAGGGTACGTGGCTTGATAAATCCTTGCGGCCTCTCGACCGTTTCCATCTGCTTGACTGTATACGAAGACCATTTCGGCTTGTTCCTGGTATGAATAACGGACCATGGTGCTTCAACGTAGCTCCAATCACACAATCTGCAACACAAAAAGCACACTGCGAGTGTTGTTATGAGATGATGCTGTATTTCTACAGTGCCATCTACCTTGGCAAATATGCGTTTCCAGACATATGTTGATATGAACCTTTCGTTCCTTTAACTGTCAGGAATAATCACCTTCTGAAGTTTGTCCCTATAGTTTCTGTTCACTCTGGTGTTTGATTTCTTCGAACTGTTTATATTTTGTTGTATAGCCCGACAGTGTTTATATTTTGGCTTGTATAATGTTTAATATCATCTTCAAGGTTACAAAACTGCTGGTTAGAAATACAGTATAGGTTGTATTGTTCGTTAAGTTAAATCAGCCTCTTAAGAAGTAACCAAACTTCACATGTAACACAATTTTTATGTATTTCCAAATGTGTTCACTATTACTCACAACGCTGGGTAATGGCGAACATTGCGAAATTTTATACAATGTAATATTGTATTCCTAGGGACATTGAATTTTCGCGATGCGCGAAATCGAGAAATGTGAAAAAAAGATGCAATTTTGAACATTCTGCACGTAACTACACCCCAATGATGAATTATGAATGAGTTTTATTCGCGAAGTAATGCGAAATGTGTGCTTTTCCACGAAATGGATGCTTTTTGGAGAAATAACAGTGAAATATCATCAAATTAAGTAGAAAACACGCAAAAACCGGCAATCGAGGTTGTGCACGCAAACTGTCGATTTGTAACGAAAAGTTTGCCTAACGTTTCCTACCACTTGCAGCGAAAGTTTATCTTCGATCACATCAGGAAGACGCTGCAAATTTGGATTTCCCATGCACATAATCTCAGTTTGAAAACATCGCTCCCTGTCAAGCTGCATTCCTTTCTTCCCCCGAATGTCTACTCAACTTCCAGTTTCATTGAACTTGCTAGCTGTAGCAACGATAAGATTAGTCTGTTCCCGCACATGAAGGGAAACAATGGTGTCATTTGTGTTCAGTCATGAATTAATTTTGTTTATGATCATGTGATTTTCAACATGTGTTTGTGTATGTACAGTAGTGATTATTTTATTTCTTGGACAGCAAGGATATCCTTTAAATACATACAATGAATAAATCAGTTGAGATATGCAATTTAGAAATGAAGTGATTTTGTGTTGATGTTTTCGTTTTGGTTGGACAGCTAAGTACTTGTGTATGTGTACAGTATTTAAAAATGAAGTAGTTTATCAATATATAGCTCTTTTGTATGTTGTTTCCTCTCATAATGAAAAAGTGTGCCAATTTTTCTTTCCACCGCTGGTATATACCGCTGATCTAACATTTTATTTACCGCTCTCCTCAGTTTTTATTTACCATAAATTTGTGTTCCTATGTATTCCTAAACCAGAACCTTTTCCTTGAGCAATAAAATAATTCATCACAAAATACTGAATAATTCGAAGCATTTTAGTTGTTAGCAAGTAATTCAACTGAATTCAGGAAAATCATATTACTTTTCTCTTCAAAAACTTTTATCTTTTCGTACAAAATCTAAGGAACTAAAAGTTAAAATATTCAAAACAGTAATTTTGCCTTTAGTATTTAGTAGGATGTGAAACTAGGCCCCTTACATTAAAAGATGAACATAAATTAAGAGAATTTGAAAATAAAATCCTTAGAATAAAAATATTTGGACCTACAAGGGATGAGGAGACAGGTGAGTGCAGAATGTTATATAATTTAGAACTCCATAAGTTGTACTCATGTCCAGATATTGTTAGTATAATAAAATCAAGAAGACTTAGGTGGGCAGGTCATGTTGCACGAATGGGAGAGGAAAGAAGAGTTTACAGGATTCTTGTTGGGGAACCTGATGGTAAGAGACCTGCAGGAAGGCCAAGACGAAGATGGAGGGATGAAGTTGAGATGGACCTAAAGGATGGAAAGGATTGGATTGATCTTAACCAGGATAGGGACAGATAGAAAGCTTGTGTTTCTGTAGCCTTCGGGTGTAAGAATGCTAGAGAGTTAGTTAGGAACCAAAATGTTCATCTCCCTTAAGTGTTCACCATTACTCACTCTCCCTTGTATAAGGGAGAGTGACGTAATCTCCTATATAAGGCAATGTTTTTCCCATCTTAGGGGGAAATATCTCACATAGGGAGTTGCCATTCTTGGAGAAAACTCTTTTCCTGTCTGTTGCACCTGTCAGGCCTCAGAAGCGACAACTGCCAGACGTCCTTGAGACAATAATAGAGGAATGACGAGGGGAAAGTCTTATTTTCCATACAAGCATATTTAGATAAAAGGTCGCATTACCACGCACCACTGTCGGAAGAAGAAGCGAAACTAATTATGTCTCTCGAGCACCTCCGAGTTGCTATCGCATGGGCCATCGTTGTGTGCGTCTCTTCGATAAAGCTCTGGAATATCCTTCAAAGAAGGCGAAACCGTGTGTCGTAATGCTCCTTATTCATTCTTAATTGAAGTGCACATGTCCTCGATGAAGACTCTTTGTCGCTTGGGCACAATTAGATAGGGAATTCTGCCGGAGACGTGTGGCATTTACTGAGGTCACATACGAGATGGAACGAAATATACTTAGATGTCTTCCGACAAGCTTAGGAACGGTGGAAAAGTATTTCATTAAAGAACAATATGCTCTTTCCACATTCCCCGGATTATATCATCGTGTGTGTTTTCCGGAATGATGTGGGTTAAGATTTTTCATATATTCCACAATAATGTCTTGAAACTTAAAGAAAGAGAAGAGGAAAGTTAACTATACCCAGGAAATTCAGGCGATTACCAAGATAATATTTGTGCTTTTTCATGTAAGTGGGTGTGGGTAAAATTACCTCGTCGATAGCATAGTAATAACGTCGTCAGTTTGTAATCAAGAGGTCCAAGGTTCGATATCCAGTGGAGGCATACAGGATGGCCGTATTTAGAGGGAGGGGGGGGTTTCTAGGGTTCAAACCCTCCCCGACACTTCTGACATGTTGGATTAATGGAAGTTCAGAAACCAAAATCTGTAACTCATTTATTTTTTTTTTCGAAGCACCACAGAAATACAAGGAGACAATGTTGAAACGATCAAGGTAGAATTTTCATACATTTGGAATTCTGAAACTTGAGTGAAACATGATTTTTTCTCGGAATAGTAGCCCGCCCGCAACCGCTCCATTTTCACTTCTGCTGTCCTCTTTCCAGTGTTGTTCCTGCGTCACAAGGAAGATAGACTGAAAATTCCCTTATGAAAGTCCTAAAATTCCCTTTCCAAGTTTTAAATGCCCTGTCCGATAAAGTCGAAAATCGCCCTTGACAGGAGTTCAAACATAGGATCTCCAGTTTCTTAGCGCATTACGTTCGCGATTGAGGTTACAATCCATGCACCAGGTTGTTTTTAAAAAGAATAACTGGTTCAACACTTTTCAAAATTCCAAAAATTTAGTTTTAAGGTCAAACAACAAAAACTTTGACTAAAATTCCCATGTAACTTTTAAAGCTTTTTCTTGAAGTTATCTAAATTTTAATAAAAAAGTATAATAATTATCCTTTTCAGTACACACTGTATGAAACGTAAAAAAAAGAAAAGAGAAACTTGTACTGAATATTCACTCATCTGCTGGATTGAGTAAGCCTCCTCAAGGTAATAATAATAATAATTATTATTTTTGAAAAAAATTGTTTTATTATTAAATTTTAATTATTATTGTTGTTATTTCTATTATTCAAATTTCTGGCGACAATTATGAATGACGCCCACCCCCCGGAAATTGTTTCTGCCTACGGCCATGGCATACAGTGGTGAGTGGGTACGTGTTTGTGATGGTGTGTGTGTTCGAGCAGTGCATGGGACCACTTTCGCTCGTAGGTAAACGTTAGAGTCCGACAACCTCTAACATGCTAACCCGCTCAAGCCTATACAATGGAATAAATATCCCTTAATTTGACAATAAACGTAGACACTACATGTGATAGTTTTAGTCCACAATCATCTATTTCATTTTCATATAGCACTGTGTACTGGTAAGATATATTGAACTACATTTTAACGTGGATATGACGACCATGTTCACTTAAGTTTCAATTTCACTGCATCTTTCGCTTCACGATCCATATTTGTGGTCCCATTACCACAGACAAACTACGGTTATACGTGTACTATTGAGCTTCGATCGTATACCGCTGCTTTTACCTGTTCGAGCGTTATTCGCTCGAGCGAAGAAGCTCTCGATTCCGTACGCTAATCTAGTGTCCTTCGTGTGAACTATTTGGCACTAGAGCGAATTCCTCTCCCTGCAGCACTGTACTAATCTATGTGTTTGAACATACATATTCTTCTGAGGTTGGTAATAATTTCAGGTCACCAGATGTCACTCTGTCTATTATTCTAAAATTAAATAAATTAGTACACTTTTCTGTAACTTTTAATGTCATTATTTCTCCTTGAAATAAAAAAGCAATAGAGGTATTAGAATATTTGGTACAGAGACATTATGTATTCCAGTAATTGCCTATTGCTTCGTCTGTAAAGTTCACTCTTGCAATAACATTAATTACAATTTTCTTATTCTAGTCGCATTTGGTATACCCTAATGCGTTCTAATGAAGATAGCTTACTTATACTGGAGTTTATTAGCATTTGAATCTGATTTAATTACGTGAGGGTGGGGCAAGTGAGACAGGTTGGAAAAGTGCAATCAACCTAGCTGAATTGTAGACCACGATAGGAAAAGACCCCGTGAGAAGCTAGTTGGTGTCATGGCACCTGGATAGGCTATGCAAGGGTGCCCACAGGGGGTTTCATGACGCGCCTGGGTCATGGGATTTTTTGGGGGGGGACAAAATTTTATACCAATTCTATATATCTTCACACAAAAATGGGGGGGATCATATAGCTTGACTTGTTATTTATTCTTAATTTTGGTTATTATGTATAGTTTTTCTACCTACCTGTGGGTGTTCGCCGCGATAGGGTTGAAATGAAACAGCACCTCTTATGCCTTTAGAATCAGTTTGGATGGAGGGGGGTGTGGTATTCGCATTAATACAAGGTTAGTCGAGCAGACAAACTTTGCAGAATAAGGTTGACTGGCAGTGAGCCTTAAGTATCTAAAGTAAACATATATTGCTTAAATATGCTGTATTATACAGTGACGCAATCACAGGTGGGCTATAGGGGTCATTGCCTCCCAAACCTTTGTTGTAAGTCAGTTCTAGGAGGGCAAAAGGGGGGGAAACATTGACGGTCAAGGGCACCTGCAGGGGGGTCACAGAGGAGCAATTACCCCCTTCGATTTCAAATTTTATGCAAATAAAAATACATTTTGTAAAATTTTCTTGCTTGCTTCGCTCGCATTATCTGCATTTCTCGTTTTCGTCAAGTTCAGAGCTGTAGCTAGGGGCGGGCGGCGGAAGTCGGCCATTGGCGCCGAATGATCTAAAAAAAAAAAAAGTTGTAAAGGAGAGAATGCCATGGCGTCCAGTGAAGTTATTTGCGCCGTATTAAATCAATATTGTTTTCAATTGCAAAAATTGAAATTTTCTTGCTCGCTTCGCTCGAAATCTACTTGATTTCTATTTTATAATGTATTTATATAATATGTGTTGTATTATGTATATTTGTACTGAATAAGCTTTGAATACGTATACAATTTAATGCTAGCTTGTTGCATATGTAGTATTTTCTTATTTTATGTCACTCCATGTTACGTATGTGTAAAACATACGTTGTACATGAAAGTTACACATGTATCTTCGGAATGAATTTATCATTCATTTTCTGCCATTGAAAAATATAGTTTGTGTGCTTGGTTTCCATTATTAGCTAATGTGAATGACAGTATTGAAAATATATTTCAAATAGTTTGTTCCAAACAAATGATTTGGCACTGACTTCTACCCCCTTTTTGGCAAATTTTTGAGGATAATATCTACTACAACTAGTAATACTACTACTAATAATAATGATGTCATTATTATTATTATTGGTACCTTTATCCTGGTACTTTCCGCCCCCGCCCCGGACAAAAATTCGTGGTCGCAACTTTGGTATTATATTTTTCCGCAAATCTTGTTTAAAAAAAATAATTGAGTAATTAATTTGGCATAAACGGGGGGATGTTCTACCCTTTGGGGGGGGAGCGTGTCATGGGCCTTGGAGGGGATGGACACCCCTGAGGCTATGTGTGAAGTTTGCTTGAAAACTGAGGATTTTATAGGTGTGTATTTGTTTTCGGTGCTTTCTTTATAAGGATTATGCTATATAAAGAAGCCTGCATTACATATCGCCAATACATTTTAACATTTGTAATATACAGGGTGGCCCATAAGTAGTAGACAATACTTTGAAGCGCCGTAACTTCTAGCAGAGTCGGCATGAAAAGAAAACAGATGGATTATTTTGTAACACAAACACTCTTTAATATCGGTTTTCTATTGTGTGATCAGGTAGCATGCCATCAGCGTCAATACAGGCCTGTAATTGCAAAGACACATTTTCACACGCTTTTGCATACAGTTCATGAGGAACAGCAGTAAATTCCTCAGTATTCACATCCTTCAGGTCCTGTAGGGTGTTGATGTTGCGGGAATAAATTTTATCCTTTAAAAACCCCACAGGAAATAGTCTGGTGAGGTGAGGCCAGGAGAGCGGGCATTCAATTGACCCGCGACGTCCGTTCCAACGTCGGGGGAATGCCTGGTCAAACCAATTCCGTACAATTGTGGCATAATGAGGGGGAGCTCCATCTAATGTGGGGTGGGGTAAGACCGTCCACCTAGAATCTTAGGCGGTCGTACTTGTCCCAGGTTGACTGATTCGCTAGCAGGTTATTTTACGTTGCTTAACTGCCATTAGGTTAATCTTGACGACAAGACCTCCATATGTATTGAGCAGTACTAGTAAACGTTTGTCCTGGGCGATGCCCATTTATTTATTTCTTCAGGGTTAATTTCGCTGTGGGAAGTACTGCCCGGTATCCCTCTTAAATTCACATCCTGGTTTAGGGTTTCATATATTGTAATGAAATCCAATATCATAGTATAGGTGTCGTGATGCTTTATATCCCTGTACTTTCATTCAGATATGGTTCGAGTCTGTGTTCGAAAGACGGAGAGAGAAAAGGGGTGAACGGAGGATGGCATGAAGCATTGTAAAGTATCAAGGGTGGTATTCTGTCATTGAGAAACGCAGCAGTAAGGTGCAGTATACCCTGGACAACCCTCATCTGAAGAATAAATCGAGGCACATGGGAGGATACAAAATATATAAATGTTTAAACCCACATTCACAGCTGAAATGCAAATGGGGTTACGTGACAATTTACTGTCGTTGGAAAACTGGACAAAACAATTTTGTGTGTCATAGTTGCTGATAAAATCAGCTTCCTATAAGGATTATCTGACACATTTAAGTAATTTAGAACGTTGTCTGGTGAAAGTTATTTGCCAAGTTTCAGTGTTCAACTTCTGTATCTGGCTGGTCTCATTTTCCCCACCCGGTGGGGCAAATGCGTCCATATGCAGACTTGATTTATTTCAATTTTTTAACAGAGGAGTTAATTATCTTTTGTGTTATAATTAGATAAAAATATTCATAACTGTTATACGTGTAGCCTGGTAAAACTTTGTATCTTCTCAAATAGATGACGTGCACATTATGACCTTTCTTTTCTTAAGGGGTCGCACTTGAACCACTCTCCCCTACACAAAATTTTGTCTTTTTAGAATTGCATGTTTCCTACATATCCAAATCGAGATAACGAACGTTTACTAAAATTCTTGTGTGATTCGGATTTCTCACACAAAATATATTTCTACTTTTATTCGTTACGGATAGGACACTATATTTGTTGTCAATAATTTGTTAAAGCCGCTGGCGGCACATAGGCACATAGTGGTTCGGATACCACTTTAAACTGAAGGTTCAGTCCCGATTAACCTATCTGTGCATAAAGTGGTCTTAAAACACCAACTCAATCAATCAATCAATCACCAACTAAATCAATAATTTGTTAAAAGTTTAAGTCCACTTTATCACTTTATGCATAGGTAAGTTAATTTATTTCTCTGATGATCAGTTGTACTGATATTAATTAAAGTATCCTCTCAACATTTGCATTATTAACTGAAATGGCAAAAAAAATGAACATAGCTTGAATTGGTTCCAGAAGTTTTAATTGGGGTGGCTTTTAGTCCAATAACTTTGTTCTGTAAACCCTCTGTTTTACAATAACAATATTGAATAAGAATGGGAAATAACTTAGAGGTTCCATGATTAATTCCATCAGTATAAAATCCCAAAGCAAGAAATTCCTCTCACGCATTAAACATAAACAGAATGTTGTTCTCAAAACTTTGTTCTCTAATTTCATTTGTCTTTATTCTAGCACAACACTTTGTTTGAGGGGGGAGGGACAATGACTTAATCAAAATAAATTTCACTACTGAGCTTGGGAGTGCAGTCTTTGGACACGCGAATTGCATGATTTATCTTTGTTCAATTGAAACACGTATTTTCCTATTTAATATTATGTGACGCTCAAAATGAAGGACATTTGTGATATTTTTCAAATTCCTCCCGGACATATCCGGGTAAAACAGGACGTCTGGTAACCCTGTTCATTGAGAAATTGTCTATATATAGAATGAACTTAGACTAAATAAATAGACAACAGAGTTCTCCAGGAATCTGTCGTTCGCCACTTTCTAGTTCACATGTCCTTCAATCCACGACCTCAGGAACATCTAATGTCCTTAGTTTGCAATCCGTCTAGTAGATGGCGGGCATGTCACGTAAAACAAAATAAAAATATGAGTAATTTTGAAAAGCTTACACATAGCATTGCTAATGAAGTTTGTTTAAGAAATCACGTATTAAAATTTCACCAATAAAAGAGCTCTAAATCTTCTTGTTAAATCTCCGAAATCAAAATTCACTCTCCTACAGCATCTATTGTATAATAGCAAATTTCCTCACTAAGTACGGAGAGAGAGAACATCATAACCTGTTTTTTTGTAAGAAAGAAACAATCACCATTTCACATCGAAAAATTCTTCATCCACGCGGGGGCTGTAGAGCAGGGGGGAGGGGGGGCTATGTCAAACCTACTGATTTTTTCCCGTCATACAAAAATATTTTATGAAATAAGAATCATAAGTTTCCAATTATTTGGGGGAAAAGATGAGGTATAACACACAAATTACACACACAGATACCGAACGATATATTTAGAACTGGCGTCTACTATTCTCCGGTTTTCCTAGACTAACGTACATTTGGTATTTATTTATTTTTATTTTACCACGCTTTTCTGTCACTGTAGGATAATCGCAAGAATGAGGATGAAAGGTAATTAGAAAAAAATGATGATTGGGAACACTATAAAGAAAACTCAAACCAGGGACCCTCGACTTCGAATTCACGAGTCCAGCACTCGATACGCTAGGCCACCAAAGCGGCTTTCCAAACATAGTATCTATAAAAACTTAAAACATACTTTAATAAGTGTAAATATAAGTAAATACAAATATAATTTATGTATATTTCATGAGTAATTTTAAGACACTGAACAAAACAACTACTTTCTTCTCAAGTGTCCCTATATTCACTATTTTGGGACAGTAGTGCCGGCACAGTTAATGACGTTTCCCACAATTTCAAATACTGAAATGGGGGACCACCATAAACGGACTCAAAATGGAAGGTTTGGTTTGTCTGCCCGTGAGGGGTACTCGGATATTTATATACCTATCAATTATACTCTACGAATGCCGAGTGACAGTTCAATTCACGCAGGGGTCCCCAAACCCGCTCCACTCCCTTGTATTTAACGAATAGTCTCCCGTAGGTGAGTGGAATCCCGAAGCGAACAATCTTACAAATAGCTGGACCTCTTTTCTTTTCCTTATACAACTCTCAACGGTTAGAGGTAACTTGTTAAAGTTTCTTCCAACAGATGGCAGGCTACAGTTATTAAAATAATATTTTAACATTCATTCGTAATTTTTTACTCTTGAATACTAATTTTTCTCACATAAATCGAACAAGTAACAAGTGTTCATGAATACATGGCTTTATGTTTTACACAAAGAAAAAAATAGTAAAATCTACGTACTAATACTTCTGTAGTACAAGGTGAAAGATAATAGATTCAACCTTTTTTTAAATACTCCGTCGTTCATTCCGAATAAGACAAATGATGTTTACTACAGCGCCTTGAATAACGTAGTGTGTAAAACGACCCAAGAAGCTGGTTCCCGAGACGATGACAACATAGATGGCAGTGCGATCAGCACAGCTGCTAATTTTCTTATGAAAATAATGCGGCTTAGTTACTGTAGTTTCTGGAATATATTGTGTAGATTTGTTTGTCTTGAAAGGCGGTAAGTGAACTGATGGAAACAGTTATATTTGTGGAGTGATTTGCAGTCACGAAATGGCATTAATTTACACAGAAAAGTAACATAAATACGTTTTATGTGCAACGCAACACGAGCAGCAACATCGCAATGTGAGGCTGGACGTCGAACGTTGGATTGTGTACACAAGTTTATTTTTATATGCTAATAAAATCGAAATATGTTTCGTGGCGTACATATTATGAAGTCATTTTCCCGAAATGCAGATATTCGAAAGAATTTAATTTCACATTCCATCGAGTTCAAGTAGCCGATTAGGATGTGCCTTGTCATCTCTATCAACAAATTGCTTTATATTCGTGTCGATTGGTAAGTAGAACATTGGTGTTAAGGACTGTGCACTTTTACTCGTGACTTGGCTGTAAAATGTCTACTTTGTACTTGATGAAAATAAACAGCAAATTAACATAAGTCCACCGTTGTATTTCTTCATTTTTTAATTATTTCATTGAATTAGTGTTTTTTTATGGGAAAGCATTTATGAACGATTTACAGGCAGTGCAATTGCTGGTCGGTTTAACAAACGTAGTATGATCATATAATAATAGCACAAATTCCTAAAACTACGTTCTCGGATATATAATGAAGTCAATTACAGTTTGCAAAAGCAAACTATTTGTATGACTATATTCTTATTGTTGTTATTGTTCTGAATTTTATATTGCACTTTTTGAATTCCAAAAAAAAAAACCCAAAAAAAACCATGAAAACCAACAATTTTTGCATCATAAAAGTGGACTGTATAATATTTTTTTTGTAATGAAGGCTTCTGGTCTTGATCCCTGATAGGATTAAAAATTGTACTTTAAAAATGCAACGGTTGCCTTGATAATATTGTCAAGATTGTCGTCTTATCATCCAGATATTGTAGATTTAATTGCTGCTTGCAGTGAGTACACTGGGTGAGATTATAACCAAATTGTTATACACCTACAAGGAAGTACACAGATATATAAATATATTAGTGTTCTGCAAACTATATGGATACCAGTTACACGCTATGCTGGTTGGTCTATTAAATTGAGGTGACTATTTTCACCAGGTGCTGAAGCTAGCTTGCAAGCTATTTTCACCAGATTTTTAAACCGCGCATGTACATGATCTTCAACCTGGCCTACTACATGTATGTGTGCATTCTTTAGTTGTTGATGCACACTATTATCAAACTTGAATCGGCGTGCATTTATTTTCATGTGGACGACAAGTACATTTTCTGTGCACATTAGTGCTGGTAATGTAGCATTACATAAGTATAGAGGGGTATTACATTCCTAAATGCTTTCGTTATTATAGGTTAAGGGCTGTTAGCATTAAAACATTAAAATTATTTTTGTAAATACTTCCCAACACCTGATCATGTAATTTCTGGTCTTCTGTACTTCTGCTATTTTCACCACCTGATGATAATAGCAGTCACACGAATTTGTAATTTTAAATTAACGTCTTAGTAGTAACTCCAGTAATGCTGCCAATGATATTTTAAGTCCACTTTATGTACAGAAAGGCTAATCGGAATGGACCTACAATTTAAAGTAGGTTTCCGGTTTTCTGCATTAGTATTGTCTTAGTGTCCAAGTTTGGTATATCTAAGTTCAAAAGGGAGGGGTTTCGTCAAACTGTCAAAATTATGGATTTGTTGATGACAATGCAGTTTGACTCGGGGCTTCCATGATAGCCTGCTTCCTGAACCCGAACACATTCATAGGCATGGTTATTTTTTTATGCGCGCGAGTTGAAATACCACGACAATAAGTTGCCAATGTTGAGAAGAGGGATTTTCGCCAAGTGCTATATATCCGAGAAGTTAGTCACATCACAGTAAGGTAAGGTGTCATCCATTTAGGTTCGATTAAGTCGCAATAGAGTACGATGTTAGTTTAGATTAGGGTGTGAAAGAGTAACATGAGTCGGTAACACTGCGAGCCTCACCGAGACCCATTTTGTTGAAAGATAACATCTGGGTGATATTCTAGCAATTGAGGAACAGCAAACAATTGCAACATATCGACATACACTCCAGATGTTACGGTGTCCTCACAGAAAAAGAATGGTCCGATTATTCTGTCATGCAGCAGCGCGCACCAAACATTCACCTTCGGGCTGCCCATGGTCGACTCCCTCACCTCATGAGGGGGCTCTTTATCACAGATACGCACGTTGTGTCTATTCACTAAACCACTGACATGAAAGACCGCCTCGTCTGAAAAAGCAACATGTTCCAGATAGCCATTATCAGCGTCAATGCGTGATAACATTTTCACCGCAAGGTTATACCGACGTTTGCCGTCATTGGGCAACAAAGCCTGCAGGATTTGCACTTTGTACGCACGAAACAGTAAACGTTTGTGTAACACATCATGAACAGAACTTTTTGGCATCTGTAATTCATGTGAGGCCGTACGCACGGATTTCTTCGGACTGCGCACAAAAGCCACTCTGACATCTTCCACCCTTTCGTCTGAGGTTGATGGTCGGCCACTTCTCGGTCCGTCAGCAACAGATCCTGTGGTCTTGAATTTGTCATACCAAGACTTAATGCTTCTACCATCGGGCGGCACCTTTCCGTACGATGTTTGAAACTGTCTCTGCACTGTTTTTTGTGACCTGCTCTCGTGAAACCACAGGACACACTCAGCTTTTTCCTGATTTGTGTACATTTCCGGTTTGCTGGACACTGGCACTGCTACACTACCGCAACGTTACAGAAACCTGAAACAAAAAAACTTGAATAATTTCCGAACATTTTGGTACCTTTTTTTCATGTCTATGTTGCACATAGCGGATACAGTTAATTTTTGTTTTCATACAAAGACTTCTCGGACATGTTAAAAGGAGGAAAATGCTTGAAATATATTTAATAACCTTATAAAGTGATAAGGTCATAGTGACCTTTCAAAAACATATGGTGTTTTAAAGTGATAAGGTCATAGTGACCTTGCAAAAAAATGTGGTGTTTTAAGTCCACTTTCTGCGCAGTAAGACTAATCGGGACTGGACCTACAGTTTAGAGTGGAATCTTAAGCACTATGTGCCCCCACCGAACTAGGGACCCCTACAAGGCAACGACGCTAGCACTGCAGCATCAGGGAGGCGGTGAGAAGGAAAGATAGGAGAGAAATTGAGATGGGCGACTTTATGTAAACACCAAGAGCAACCATAATAATGAGATAAGGAAAGTGAGAAAAAGACACAATAATGTTTAGCCGTGCCTATGAATCAACTCGAATTCTAACCTCCAGAAAAATACGCATAACACGATTATTAAGTGGTTTTGTTTTTCCTGAAATATAGTCTGCCTTTTTCAGCGTATGTAGTGATTTTTCTGTCATGGAAACAAGGCTTAATCGTATTACATTTAACTCCAGAGTCAGTCCCAACTATCTTATCTGATCAAAAACGTTTAAATTCTTCAGATTTCGTAAATAGAAACAGACATGCCAATTGGCTTCGGCTATCTAACATCTACTTTGGGGCTAGAGGAGGGAGAAGCTGTTCCAGCGCCCTCTATTTTTTGATCCTATTATCTCATTCAATTAATGTAGATTTTATACACCTTTAGGTTAACAGCAAATAACTTGAGTGCTAGAGAGTGCCAAGAAATAGGAATGAGTTTCTCCAAAGTCAGCTTTATGGGACGGAATTTACAGTTAAAGTGCTATAAGAGACAAGGAATTGCATTGATTAAAGGCACGTGAAATAAAATATCCGAAATACGTAGATCGAAAACGTTGCCTAGTCACCTGCTCATAGTTTCCATGTGAAATTAGTGTAAGAATTCCTTATGCTATCTAACAATTTTCTAACTTAATCTGTACCGATCGGTGCTTCGACATTCTAAAATATTACCTAAGGTATTTGAACAGGTGTGACCGTTTCATTGTACATACAAAGCACATATTTGACTGGACATTAATGGATTACGCAGAAACTCTAGCTATACTCTGTCCCAGTTATCTCTAGAGCGAGCGAACGAAAACAAGTCTCTGCGCAAGTAGTGACGCTAGATGGCTCCACCAATGAACACGTGAGAGGGAATGGGATTCCGTGGCGGGGGACTTGATTCCCTCCTTTCTCTGTAACTATGTACTGCCTTCCTCCTCAGATTCCAGGGATAGAGTATAGATAAGTTGTTTACAGAGCTTACCCTAGGAGGAAGGGATGGGATGTGTAGGCCCCGTGCTCTAAGGGGTCACGATCCAGGGAATCACATACCGAAAATAAATGAGAAAATTATTCATGTTTCATGTGTAAATTAGCATTTGGACCAGTGACGTACATTGGTTGCAAAGAATTGTTAATCTCTGACTCGCGATTTACCCACACAGAGTAATATAATATGGAGGCACATGCTAGTTATAAAAGAAAACATTAATTTTCTTAAATGAAGCTTACTTCCCAGTTACTTGCAGTGAACTTCTGAATAACAGCTTCAAGAATCTGATGGCAATGTTCTGTAGCCAATTCCTGGTTTTTTCAATTTTCGTTTCCTTTCCACATTTGTTGCTTCACATATCGCAGTACTTCTTCTCTACGATTTTAACTTTCTCCTGAAATGATCTCACCCGAAATGACTTCAAGTGAAAATCTTCTAATGTATCCATTTCACTTGTTTACTTTCGTCAACAGAACTGTAGCACAGTGTCATCCAAACTCACTAAAGCCCTAATACGTAAATCAAATTAATGAACTGCCGAACTGTCTAAAAGAGCCACCAAGCCACCAACCCCACGCATTCAATTACTCGCGCCAGGCATCTGGGGGTATTTCTGACTCAGAATTAAATTCCCTACGGATGAAAAAAATCTCATCTTAAAATTCCCTCCGTTGCAACATCCGTGATGGAATAGTATTTAATCATTTCAGCATTCACCCCTATCATCGAAATTAATTAATTAAATTTTGAAATTTAATTAATCAAATTTGTCTTATTTATATCTTTAACTAAAACGATATTACACTTTTAACACATTTATATTCATGTAGCAGAATCTGTGCGCTGCATAGTTGTAGGAGGGGAAGAACATTATGCTTATGGGAGTATTATTTTTATTGTTCTCTTGGTTTGATTCATTGATCTGATGATTTAAGTTCACTTTATGCACATTAAGGCTAATCGGAACTGGACCTACAGTTTAAAGTGGGATCCGAACCACCGGGTATCGAACCCGGGACCCCTTGATTACAAGGCAACGACGCTACCACTGCGCCATCTTGGAAATGTCAAACTTCCGATGGGGTCGAAAAACACATGAGAGGGAACAGGACAGGTTGAAGATTTTGTTTGTGTTAGGAAATGTCGAAACTTCCAGTTCATTAGACGTAACTTGAAGTTGAACTTGTTTTTCCGTAAGGAATGCATGGGGAGTATATAAATAATTATTCATCACATTTTGACAGATCGAATCAAGCTTAATAGTCGACTTAAAACCCGCTTCCACTTGCAAGATGGGGACAAATTCATACTTTCTCATACCGTCTATTTACCCTGTAGAATTCCAGACACGTACATAAAGTTCTAAATAAAAGGTGCCATGTTCTATTTGATGGAGGATTTGATTTGATTTTGTTATTTAGCGTCGCTTTTCTGCCACTTTTGACTAATCGCGTCTATGAGGATGAGTGACGATAGGATGACATTGATGTAGGGACGCTCACAAAGAATAATCCCGGATTCAAACACGGGACCCTTGGCGTCGTAGCGTGCTGTGGTATCCATTCCGTCACGGAGGTTGAATAGTCGCCTTGTAATCAAGGAGTCCCGGGTTCGATATCCGTTGCAGGAACATGTCACAGTGGTTCGGATCTCACTTTAAAGTGTAGGTCCAGTCCCTATTAGCCTGTGCATAAAGTGGATTTGATACAACAAACGGTTGAGGAACATTGCATAGCGATTCGGAGCACAATTTGTAGGTTTAGTCCCAATTAGCCCATCTTAGCATAATGTGTACTTAAAGAACAGATAAAGGCACTGAAGTTCCCTCCAGCACTTATTCAAGCCAATAAAGCCATGAAAAGAACTCAATTACAAGTTCGTTAACGTATTGTTCCGTAAGGACGAGATACCTGTTCGTTCCTTATAAAAGTCTGAAATTTCATTGGAAGATAAAATGGTTTCTTTCATTCCTTATCGATCTCTCGCACGTGCATCCACTTCCTGATTTCCAGCAAGAAACCCAACGAGCAGATATTTGAGATAGTCCCGGAGGAATCGTGACGTTACAGTAAATACCACGGCTCCTTGTTGGCATATCAGCGGAAACGACATGCATTCCAGTACAGTCACGTGATTGTTACCTTCATTTCTCTTTCTGTAACTGTAAAGTGGAGACTTTCTCTGTCTGTCTCCTTCCTCTTGTCTGGGAACCGTAATGATCTTGCAACCACAGATGTCTTCTACAAATATGATAATCATAAGCAATGCATGTCCTTGCACATTTCGTTACGAATTTTAAACAGGCTTCATCATGGTTGTGAACCTTCTAATGAACCCTCAAGGTTCACGTGAGGTATCCGGGAAAGAAGATTTTCATTAACAAATCAATCAAGGCAGGCATTTAAGGGTTCGTGATATCTCTGACCTTCTTCGAGCAAAAAAGTTGAAATCCAAAAGTCTTTCTCCGAGGTGACGGATGAAAAGAATTTAATTGGACAATAAACTTCTGTTTCCAAATATGGCGTTCTGCTGTGAGAAGTCTGCTGTGATGCCAGGCATCGTACGTTCGATTCTCATTTATTTATGTTATTTAGATATACTGATTTATTATTTACTTCGCCTTTCTGCCACTTTTATCTAATCGCAAAGATGAAGATGAGTGACGATATGATGATATTGAGCCGGCCCCTTTGGCTGAGTGGTTAGCATATCACGCTACGACGCCAGGGGTCCCGGTTTCGAATCCTGGCCTGGGTATGGATGTTTGTGAGTGTCCATTCATCAATTTCATTATATCATCACTCATCCCTATCTTTTAAATTAGCCAAAAGTGGCACAAAAAGCGAAGTGAAATAAAGCAAATGAATAAAATTAATAAAAGCAATGATGAATTGATGAAGAGACACTCACAAACAGCTATGCCCAGGTCGAAATTCGAATCCAATAGCCTACCCCTGTCGTCGTAGCGAGCTGTGCTAACCACTCCACCACGGAGGTCGGCGTTTGCGAAGCTGGGGCTTTCTTGATTACGTAGTGACAACGTTGTCTTAGAGATATATTTCCGGTGAATGAAATTGATTGATTGATTGAGTTGGTGTTTTAAGTCCACTATATGCACATTAAGGCTAATTGGGACTGGACCTACAGTTTAAGGTGGGATCCGAACCACCATGTGCCTCCACCGGGTATAGAACCCGGGACCCCTTGATTACAAGGTAACGACGCTACCACTGCGCCATCGGGGAGGCTCCGGTGAATGAAAATTGCACAATACTTCGAATCGCCGCTCAGCAGTTCTTTAAGGCGTTTTCGCGCGTCTGCCTTCTGGCTGGTTACGTTTCCCGGTCTAACTACGCAGCTTACACGCCATTTGTGTGCAGATTACTATTTTCACAAACAAAAGAGGATCACAGACCGTGCACACGGCTGGTGCGCTTGCCGCTTCGTATTTCTTTGCGCTTTTAATGAAATTCTAGCACACGGTCCATAATGCCCCGTGGTCCTTAATACCCGGTTTACCTTACCATACTGCAACCGACCAGCCTCACCGAGCCGAGACAGCAGAATGTTTCACTTAAGTTATAATTGCATATTTTACATGTATTAAAGTGTTCACAAGAAACTTGTAGGTAGATTGGACATTCAGTTTGAACCTGGCAGTCAGGGGCGGTTCAAGATAAAATTTTCACTCGGTTGGGTGAATTTTTGTGCACTTATTTTCCACCCTGCCATCCACAACTTTCCATCTCGGTCCCCTTACTTCCTACCCAATGAGACCTTTGACCATATTACCATTTCAAAAAAGAAAATAATTGCCTTGTTTATTGCAAGTACATAATGTCACCGAAGTAACAGAAACCTCTTAGCTTTAATTGCTAGATGATTTTGCAATGTATGTATTACGTTACGGAAGGAAACTAACTCTTTTTATGGTAGCATAAACAAAGGTTTCTTACTTCGTTGATTATTTCTTTATGCATGCCTAAGAACTAATTATGGTTTGAACTTGTTGAATGAAGATAACTACATCAATTTCCCTTTTCTTCTCCTGTCTATTTTTTACACATTGCTTTCACATTTTACAAATCTTTCTAACGTACTTTTGCTTTCAGTAAATCCACATTTATCCTCTAACAATTTATTTATATTCTTTGACTTTGCGCTGCCATCTATTTTTCTTTTTCAAAACTCCTTTCTTTCAATGTCGATGGACTAGGGACTAGGGACAGCATTAGCACAAGAACACCAAATTGGTCTGCCACGTAGGCAGGCATAAGGTCCCTGATGCAAATATGGCCAAGCTGGTGATATGGCCAACTGGCTATCTTTCATGTGATTCCTAATGATAACTACAGATGGTGCTGGCATGTTATTTGGGCATATCCCCTGAGGGGTTTCACAAGAGCTGATGACGCGGTGTCCGTTACACTCCATGTTGTCGAGTTGTTGTTGAGAAGAAAACACGCTTGTTATTTCGCTGCGGTAAGCTCACATTTGTTTCTACGTC
This sequence comes from Lepisma saccharinum, assembly GCF_977018435.1. Taxonomy (NCBI): domain Eukaryota; kingdom Metazoa; phylum Arthropoda; class Insecta; order Zygentoma; family Lepismatidae; genus Lepisma; species Lepisma saccharinum. Next base: position 45,156,172 of record NC_139246.1, read on the forward strand.
TATTTTACTGATAATTTCAATTTCGTAATTATTCTGTGCTTAAACAAGTAAATTGCCATAATTAAATTTATCTTAACCGTTAGTTTACTATTTACAATTTGTGTAATATTACGTTGAGGTTGTTGATATGGCCATACTTGGCATTTTCACTTGTCCAAAATGCACCCAATAAAGTCAACATAAAGAAATGAGGTAACTTATCGTTTTATTATAATTCTTATGTTCTTCTTTTCATTTGTAGTAAGCTTAAATGTTTATATCTAACATCTCAATGCATAAACATTAACAAAAGTTATTATATAAAACGTAAACAACTAAAAAAGGTGCTAAAATGTTCCAAACGTCTTTTAACTTGCTTATTAGGCTTTACATGTTTAACTATATCAAATTTAAAACCATGTAATTGTATAAAATAACATTTAAAAGTGGTAAAACTAATTTTACATTGTATTTTTATTGACTTATACCATTTCAAAACAGAAAAAAATTGGTGGCCATATTAACCTCATATGATTTTAATATGGCCCAAAGTCAGACTTATGTTCACGTGCTTATTTTTTATATTCATATTCACGAACGAAACTTGTTTATTTGGTATGTTATAACCAAAAGACCAACAAATTGACTCGCACAACTTTTGTTTGTAAATTGCATGCGACGATGTCAGGATAATTAATTAAACTTAGTGTGGCCATATTTGCATAAGGGACCTTATAGTAGCTTAAATAAGCAAAATATAACTTGTCAAACCTATTTACATGCTTATGTGTGCTATTATATGCCTACGTGGATAGGTTAGGCAGGCCAGGTTTGATACTGTTACCATGTATTTTCCAAAGTGCTTATGCTGTCCTTAGCTACTCGTTTTCCATGTTGTGTTATCGTTTCTAATATGAAATATCGGGTTTTCGGAGTGTGTGTGTGTGGGGGGGGGGGGGCTTTCTAAATAAACGTGTTCCGTCCCTCTGTATAGTAGGCAGGGGAGCAGGGAAGAATTGTTCGCGAAACAAAAACATTTCATTAATTTTTGAAAATTTAAGAAAGCACTTCTAAAGTCCTATATTGATCACGCTAAAATATTTTCTAGAGCAAGATTTATTTTAGTTAGTCATTAAACTGACGCCTTACTGTGAAAAGTATTATTACCACATTAAGCCGTTCCAGTTTCCATCAACATAGCGTGAATCATTTTACTGTGTTTTTCATTAGCGATACGTAGACATCTCGGTGGTCGAGAATGTTGACTGGTTACCGAAGGATCCGGGTTCGATTCCCTGTCTCGGGTGTAAGGAGTGATCATTGCGAAAGGCATCCAAACCCCTTCCACTTAGTATACCCTGGACCTAATATTGCGGTAAACGGGGCTCTGGCGCCTAGACTCACAGGCAACATAATCCTCTGTGGGGTTGAGTGTTGTCTTACTTGTCCTGTGTGCCAAGTTATCCTTTACAGCCTCAGCACATTTACACCCGCCGCAAAATGACTTCGAACCTTATGTGAAATCTGCCGAAGTCTATCACTTTGTAGCCTTGTATCTAGTGTTGTTTTGTTTCGAACACGGAATTGTTTCTGCATAAACGTATCTGGCAACAGTGTATTACTGTTGGTAGAGTGAGATTATTTTCGTAACATCTCTGTGTGTTCTGCATTTGCAGCTTGGGAGCGAGTCAAAAGGTCCGAACCCTCCAATCAAGAAGCGAGCCGCTGACGTCATCTCAACCCAGCACCTATCGCTAACTCTCCCACTCACGCTCTACACTGTTGGTAGGCTCGCTTGCTGGACTCGCACAGGAAGTTGGAGATGTTTTAAAAGTAATCGTACTATAAGCGAGTTCATTTCATTTCGTATTGTTAGTTGACACAGGAAGGGTGACTTTCTGCTGTAGTGTGTGTGATTAATTTGCTGTGTTTTCGTGTGGTGCAGTTTGTGTTGGATATTTTCCTACTGTATTACTACTGTAGAGGTGTATTTGTGATATGCCGGGAAAGTATTGTAGTAGTGTGAAAAAACCCAGCATTATTGCATGGCCTAGTAAAAACGTACCGATAAAGACAATATGCAAACGAACAGGTCGTGCAAAATCAACCATAATGAAGACACTGGCAGCCGCCAGAGGACTGCTTCCAAGTGTCATTCCAAAGCACAAATTTGGTGGTGGGACGCAAAGAAAAACAACCAAATTTACAGACGCTCTCCTAATGAGAGAAATAAAGAAAAACATCTCGACTGATAGCGTCAGAACTTAAATAAATGCACCCGAGTCTGCTGAAAAACGTTAGTGAGGTCCGAAGTCATTTTGCGGCGGGTGTAAGTATGGTATCCATAGTTTAGTCTTCAGACGACAGTGTAGTTATAGTATTTGTACTTTTAAAAAATGGGACAGTTCTATCACCAAGTTTTATTCTTCGCTAGGACCCTGTTCTGGACATTGTTTTCGTCTAAGGGTTTCTCCCCGTATTAAACGACAGGTGCAAATAGTCAATGTTCTGATGCGCCCATAATTTTAAAAATCAATCAATCATCCGAGTTTTGGGCTAGCGAGTATGCCTTTGCGAGTGTAACTCATAATTCATTCTCGTCGTCGCAATAGTGGCAGAAATGCAACATGACATTTTAAAAATGAAAAAAAAAAATTTAGTTCTATGCTGACACAATTCTGACCACCTCTCTCACATTTGAAAAGCAAAATTTCAATTTTTTCCCGTTCAGTGCTTCACAGCATCGCTGTTATCTGGTTTTCTAAGGCAGAAATACCCATGTCGAGGAAGGGGAACAATTCATATTTGCCTTATACTTTTACCAGTTTTTTAGGTGTGATAGATTCCAGGTTCAGTACCCGTAGATAAAATTACGGGCATGCCACTATAATCATGTTATGAGATTCGGAAGGTAAAGCTGAGTGGTTCGAATCCCGCTCGAGCTTGGTTGTTTGTGAATGTCTATTCATCAATTTCATCATTTCATCACTCATCCCCATCTTCGCAAATTAGCCAAGAGGCACAAAACGCGAAGTAAAATAAACTAAATCAATCATTCGGAAGGCAAAGCTATTAGAAATTACAACAGCCGACTCTAGTTTCAAATTATGAGGCATGCAATCAGAGGCACCGATTTCTTTTTAACGCCGCTTTTCTAAATTTCAGGTTCATTGAAACGAAGATTATGTGTAGAAATTAATTAAGAACAAATTATTTGCTTACGGTCCCCTAAAATTGACTGCCAAGTCGAAAGACAGGCTGAAGACAAAGTAAGAAATAAAAAATATACGGGATCTGTTATTTATCGAAAGATGCTGGAGTTTCCCCCCACCCACCACGTTTTGGTTACATTTTCGTTTCGCTTTTAGGTTTACGTAAAGCACCTAGAAACTAAGCATCGGTGGACAAGAAAGTTACTTTACATAGCGACTTACACAATATGTTCCCTTGCACAAAAAGTACAAAAGTAGCTATGCATTTTTATTCGATTGTTCTTTCTGTAGACTTTTTTTTTACAATTTGTTTCGAAAGTTACAAAGAGCTCGTTTACGTATTTACATATTATACAATAATTTGCGATGTGAAAAGTAATGAATAGTTTACAAAATTGGATTCTAAAATATGTAGTCGTTGCTGTGCTTTCTTGAATTTATAAATTTGATCCAATTATTAATTTGAACATCTTATGTCCTTACAATTATGTTGAATATGTTCAAATAAAATAAATATCTATCAAAATCCTTGCAATTGCTTGGATTATTATTAATATTATCTACATATCCTTTTGATAATACATACTGAGGTACATATTTTATCAATTATTGCTACATTTTTATGTATATTTTGTACTTTGATAGTACACACAAATTCGAAAGAAACGCCCTCCCTTACGGTTATGCAACCCGTAATTTTATATCATCTAGTTTCGCAGGTAGAGTAGTTCCCGAGAAGAGCAGCGTTTCCAAACCTATAACTGTAGTGTTTCCAACCCTGTATTGGTTGGTTGGTTGTTGATTTGGTGTTTTAAGTCCACAATACACAGTATGACTAATCGGGACTGGACCTACAGTTTAAAGTGGGATCCGAACCCCTTTGTGCCTCCACCGGGACTCCTTGATTACAAGGCGACGACGATACCATTGCGCCATCCAAGCCTGTATTGCTTCGTAGAAGACGAAACCTTAACGTAAACTTCTTCATTCGTGAGTTACATTTGGTTTACAGACTCACATTACAGGACACTCTTTTCCTGTATTGCATGTGTTCTGGAGCATTTATTTTTCCATCTGCGGAGAAAATTCTGTTATTATTTTACATCTTATTTTTCGCAGCTTCTCTACCATTTATTGGCTAATCGCAACAATGAGGATGAATGATGACTCGATGAAATTGATAAGAGGACAGTCATAAAGAAACCATGGGGGCTAGATTCATATTATTATTATTACTAGTATTATCTTTCTTTTTTTACTTTACTTTTGGCTAATCGCAACGATGAGGATTAGTGTATGATAAAATGCATGAAGGAACACTCATAAACAATCATACCCAGGCCGGGACTCCAACCCGGGAATTTCGGCAGCGAGATCAAAAGCCGACGGCTTACCACGCTCGGGCACAGAGGCGGCCAATTATTATTAGTGATATTGTCTTAAGTAGTGTATTTTTCCACCATATTCTTTCATACAATCATGCAACTGATGAAAATTAAAATGTTAAAATACCTGCCTACGTTTTTTTTTTAAGCTTGCAATATAAACCCCTGCTGCACGAAGCCAAATTGTGGGAATACGAAACAGAACCAAGTTAACAAATCTTGACCGTGGAAAGTGTTAATACAAAATCTAGAAAAGAGCCATTTAACAGTTGCCTGATTGCTTTTCCATTTGTTGCATGAGAAGAATTGTCTGAAATGTGTGTGTAGTGGCAGGCAAAAGAGAATACAAAGATCGAATAGAGAGGCAACACTGTCATTGTTCTGCACTGCACAGACCACGCGTCTCGTCGAGTGGGCGGGGCACTGTGGGTGCGAGCGAGCTGCTGTTGCTTCTGCAAAAAGAACACTCACAAACAACTGAATGACGCTCCGCTTAAAATCTAGTCAATCGAGAAAGGATTTGTTGAGGAAGTGAATTGAAATATAAACCCCAGAATTTGGTCTAAGCCTATAATGGTTACTCGCAATAAGAGCTGATCAATTTTTACATGTGGAATTCCGTAATGAAGGAGGCAACAGGCCGCACTCCACACCTTTAGCCTGGTAACACTAATAAATCATCTCATTATATGTGTTCGGTTATGCTGTTAGTCATGTTTAATATATTACCTTCAAACATAAACAATATCATGGACTCACTCAGAGGCAGAATTCAATTTTACGCTTTACTTTCCTGAATATATTTTAGCAATATAATCATTCCGCTCTATTTTCTTATTCTCAATTGAACTCGCACTATTTTTTCCAGAAGTTGAGTCCCACCTCCCTTCTCCCACCTTAAAAATTCTTGGGTGAGAGGCTACAAACTATACTAAAACTGAATTACAGACAATACTTTACGACTCAAAGTGACGTGACCTAGAACGTAGTGAAAAATCACTGGTGCAAAATTCAACGTAATGGTGATAAAATGAAGGTAGGAAAATGGATGTGCTAGAAAGTTTTACATACATACACACATATAGTTAGTTCCGTGTAGAAGACATTTCTTCACATTTTTCTCACCTTGGCTTCCTTCAATTCACGAAACTGTAAAGCCATGAACTCGTTAACCCCCTATAATCACGGAGTCCCAGGTTCGATTCCTGGTGGAGACACAACTGCCTAGTGGTTCGGATCTCACTTTCAACTGTAGGTCCCACTTCGGGTAGCCTTTCTGAGCATGAAATGGAATTAAAACACGGTAACCTATCACAACACACGCGCAGAGGGCGTTGAACGTCATGACTGACAATTATTACATACATCGCACTTTCAGCGAAGCTGGAATAAGGTCTATTTGCCATGCCAAATAATGTGAATTTTCAGTCTTCTATACGAAGTGCATGCAAGTTATCTAAAAAAATGCAAATGTGAGGGTGAGTCGAGCTATGTTTCATTCAATAAGATCTTCACTTCAAACATATTTTGCTTTATAGCTGTCGATTTCGAATGGGCATCTAAGACTGGTTGCTTAGCGGACCGGATTTGGAGCAAAATCACGGACTGTCATAGTTCCAATCACACTACAGACATAGCAAAAATTGTTCGCCTGAAGATGAGAGAAGAGGTGATCTCTTGAAATGTCTCGAAATATATAGATAGAATATATGTTCAATCAAAAGGAAAAACAATGGATAATGTCCAATTAAGTTGAAACGTTGTTAGAACCGGTGTTCATTCACAGAGCAAAAGGGTTATTGTGACAAAATCCTGTTTCCCTGCTGGCTGCTTCGGAGAAGAGGGCTTTGTGAAGTTATCGTTTCTTGCCCAAGCGGTAGGCCTAATTGGTTGATTGACCACGAGTTCCTTCGTAGGTAAACGCGGCAACAGAGGATCACTGCCATAAAGGTGGTTCCCGCGTCGGCTGAAAGAGCTACAGGAATTTAAAGAACCATTGTCACTAACTTCAGACAAACATCTAATAATTTCCTTAGGTTTCGAAGCTGATCCGAAGGGACAACAAATACCAAAAAAAACGCCATGAATTAAATGATCGATTGGTCCGTCCTTCTGTTGATGGATGGCAATTTATATTAACAATAATAATCGTAAGCTTATCATTCAAGAGTCAACAATCAAAGCTAATACGCATCTATAGATCAGAAATTACTAGAGTGTTAAAGTTGTTTTTGTACCTTTTGTTATTTTAAGTCGCTCTTCTGCCACTTTCGGCTAATGAGGATGAGTGACGATTAGATTAAATTGATGCCATGATACCAATACTGAAGCCGTGGCTCAAACCCGGAAATTTCGTGGTATCGGAAGTGGACCACTTAACGCGCTTGGCCACCAAAGAGAACCGGCTCTGCGGCCAAGCGGGGTTAGTGGTGGACTAACGATCCAGATACCGAATGTTTCGGGTTCGAGTCCCGCCCGGATCTTTGTCAATTTCTTAATCGTCAGAAATCCCTTCACAATCTAAGACATACCATTTTATCAAAACTTCATTCCCCTCCCCTCCACCTCAAATGTAATACTCAATCTTCCCAACAAAATTTCCATGCCAATTTTAGACTTCCTGCTGATATTGCTCCCTCCAAAAAAGCAATCTAAGACGTAATGGTAATACACAAGACTTGGGATTCCCTGCCCCCCCCAAATAATTATCAATCCCGCTACCTTAAAATCTCACTAACTTCATTAATCGCCCACCATAATTTCCCTATCAATCTAAGGCCTAATATGTAAGAGTTGGATATCGCCCCCCCCCACCAATATTACTTATTACCCGTAAAAATTCCCCTGACAATCTACAAATGACTATTTGTATAACAGCAATGGCTAATTGATGACGTAATTCAACTTGTGCCCTGTTTACTCAGTCAAATTTCCATCACAGTCTGCGCCATAATGCCCCTCCCCCTGGACACCCCTGATTTAGAACTGTGGCAACGTGATAGGTGTAATGTAACTAACAGTTAAGTGTTAGGAATGGGTGCATGTGTGCTGCGCATTTGAATTTCATGTGAATCAAATCTGTCAATAATGTGAATATTAATATTATAGAATATAATATAATGGTTCAGGTGTGCGAAAAAGTAACCAAGAGCACCAAGGTATCAATAAGAAAGAATTGGAAAGATAAGTTGCATATGGAGATGTGTGTAATTATTAGTTTTGTTCTGGGATGTAGCAAAGAACATCGGTTAAACAGTGCGGAGTTTCAATACTGTGTTCACCCGCCGTTGGATTCAAGCACATCATCTAGTCGACGAGGCAAGGATTCCACGAGCAGATGTTTGGTCTTCTCCTTAAACTCTCCCAAACATCAAACACGTGAGCCAGTAGAGCTTTCGTTGTTCTCAGTTGTCTAGGTTCCCACTCTCTCACCATCAACGCCCAAATGTTTTCGATTGGAAGACTTCGCTGGCCAATCTACTCTTGAAAGCAGATCCGCCGCACAAGAACATGCGGACTATCTCCTCTCTTGGAAATTCCGAAGTGTAAGGCATGATGAAATGATATCGTAAAGGAACATTCGGACCGAAGGGACATGCTGCACGTGGCACATGCCTCTTGAAAACAGCTTATCATTGGTGCATGTAGAGTTTCACGCCCATTCCGGTGCAGAAAGTTTCATTTTATTGGTTCCGTTGCAAGTGACATGCTCAAGGCATAGATAAGAGTAAAACTGCTGCAGGATCTCGAACGAAGCACCTACCGGGGCTCGAATTAAAGCCAAAGCGTGGTGGCAAAGGCAACCGTGAAGTTACTGCATCTGAGATTTACGTCAAGCAGGGCCTGTGTGGTGTGTGCAAAGAAACTCACGCTTGCTTTAGGAAATAAGGATACTATTGAATCAATGCAATATAAAAGAGTATATACCGTAAAATATACATTATTATTGACTCATGCATTACATTAAAAAAATGCATTGTTTTCTCGCACATTTCTGCCCGCAATGAATATAAATGTATAATCTATTAAATTAAGCAGGTGCATGCAGATTTAAAAATATTGATAAGATGATTTAATTGAATTGAATTGAATTGTTGTTTTTTAAGTCCACTTGTGCACAGAATGGCTAATTGGGACTGGACCTCCAGTTTATAGTGGGTTCCGAACTACTATGTGCCTCCACCGGGCATCGAACTCGGGACCCCTTGATTAAAATGTGACGACTCTACGATTGCGCCATAGGGGAGGCCCTAGTCCTCTTACGGAGATAATTCGTTCGGAGCAATAGAAATGCCCTATCAAAACAATTGGGGAATATTATTTTCAATGTGGATATTCTTCGGAAAATATGTTTCTAACAACAGTTTACCTAAATAGTGGGGACTTGGGGTGAGAGAGAGGGACGGAGTTGGAAGAGAGAGAGAGAGAGAGAGAGAGAGGAAAACCACACAATTTTCTGTTCAGTGCGAACCTTTGGGATCGAGTTTTCCTAGCGCACCAAAAACACAATACGTATAACCCAAATACAACCCAAATCTTCAATGGCAAAATTGTGAGTCAATCACTCAACTGGAATAAAAAGTACGGATTTAAATCTAGGCCAGAAGATAGTTATTGCGCTACCATGTGCCAAAAAAATCCACTTTGCCCGCGAGAATTGTCATGCCTGAGTGATACGTAGTTTACGTTAGTTGTGAGAGTTGCTTCAATTCCATTGCCTGCCAAGAATAATGATAGCGCTGAAAGCATAAAATACAGAAATGTGCATGTTTGGCGAGCTATGAGAAAAGCAGATCCTTGTGTTTTCTTTTCAAAATTTACTAATTTTATGTCAACTTTTACATATAGCCAATGGCGACAGAGGATGAATGATGCTTCAGCGAAATTGATGAAGATTGAAGAAACAACGAAAAAGAAAAACTCATTATCAGAGGCTAGGACCCAAGAACCCTGGCCACGCAGCATGTTATGATATTTAAGTATATCACGGATTGCTGCTAAATCCATTCCTAGATATTTGTAATGAATGAACCCCCGCCCCCGCTACGAGAAAAAGAAAGACTATAGGATGTGAAACATTCACAATGTAATTGCATTGCTTTACATCGCTCTTGGCTGTATTCCAAATGTAGTAAGAGATCAGCGATAAGTTAGATTTTTTTTTGTGCCAAGGTATAAGTGTATTTGAGCGCAAGGGCTACCTATTTCATCATTTATAAAGAGTTAACTTCGTCGTTACACTAGCACCAGGCACAAATGCATCAATTTCTATTTCGGTTATTTTACATCACTCTTCTGCCTCTTGAGTTAATCGCGATAATACGGATGAATTATCAATTTATAAAATTGTGACGGGACAAACTCAGTGATACATTCATGCCTGACCAGAGTTCGAATCTGGAACATATGACCTCGCTTCGCTAGAAAGGCTGGCAGAAATGTATCGGAAAAGTGTAGGAGCACCAAGAACCGGTTTCACCCAGCACAGACAATGAAATCATTTACAGCGACTCGCTGTGGCAGTGTTGCTCGTCACCCCCTCCCCCTCACTCGCAGATAGCATAGCCTTCTCAGCACCCACCTGCTGATGGAAGAGTGGAACCACAAGCAAAACAACCTGTGCAGACCCACGACTCCTGTGCACCGTACTCCCGCGAGGAGGGGCGGGGGAGAGTGGACCATGCTTCCTTATGGCCCGAACTGAAGGGAAGAAGGGAGATCTGCGCGGGTACTTTTCGTCCCAAGGATTTTTTCGTTGTGGTCGATCTATACTTTTCGTTTCAGGCATATTCCGACTGGAAGGTTTCTGGCACCACTCCGCCCCCCTTCCCATCATGGTTAATAAATGAGACCCTTGCACTTTCAAAACCCTTATCGCAAGAAAAAGCTGGCATCAATTTTACACCACCATACAATAAGATTTACACGGGAAACATTTCCTAACATATTTTCTTGATTCGAACTAAGGGCAAATTAAAAATAGTCAAAGAATTAAATTACTGAAAATATGGAAAAGCGCGATACCGAAATCTGTAATGAGTGCGAAGGGAAAATCGAGAAAAGGAAAAAAAAATTAAGTATAAAAGTATTCGAATAACCAGATTAAGAGAGAAAGTTATCGGGAATACGAATTGAAATATACGACAATCGGAAGTAGGCTGAAGGAAGCAAATTTTAATAAACGTGGAAAGAAAACATAATGAAAGGAGCGCTGGTTCGATTCGCGACGGAAGCTCATATTTGTTGTTCGAATCCCACTCTACACTGTATGTCCAGATGCATTTACACTTAAAACAAACTTCGTGGAACTTTTTCCAAATCAAATGTCGCCAAAAATTTAAAAACAAAAAGAATAACTCTGAAGGAAAAATGCCGAAAGCGTTATTGCAAAATGAAAAAAAAAAATCTTCACATATTCGTTCGGAAGTGGTAAAAGAATAATAAAAAACTCAAGCATAAATGTTAATAACACTTGTTATTATTACCAGAGACATTCTCAAAATAAACTTCTTGTCCGTTAAAATCAAATCAAGAGGAAAGCAAGATCTCCACCCGGTCGCGTGAATCTGTGGCTAGATTCAAGAGTTGGAAACACTACGCTTCTATACGAGCTGCTATTCCTGGCGAAACTAGATGATATAAAATTCCGGGTTGCATAACCGTAAGGGGGGGGGGGGGCGTTTTATTCGATTTCGAGTGTACATTAAAGTCTGGGTACTTTGATAACCATTCGGCCACGTTCTTCTTAGTTGATTACCAGTGCGTAGTTACAGATCTATTTGTTCACTGAACTCTCCAGCCTAACTATTGCCTATTTTTTTGGGAGGAGGAAAAGGTTTATTAAGCTCTTGTCTCGACTCATTCTCACCCAATAGGTCGGTATGTGCCGGGGCTTGCCCTGAGTTGATGCCTTCCTGGAGATGAAGGTTTATTCTGCTTGGAATCGTTGTTTTCACTTTATGCACAGAAAGACTAATCAGGACTGGACCTAAAGTTTAAAGGGGGATCGGAACCACTATGTGCCTGCACCGTGTATCGATGCCAGACCCCTTTGATTACAAGGCGACGACGCTACCACTGCGGCACCGGGGAGTCCTTTCTGCTTAGAGTACAACAAAATGCTGGGTAATTGAAACGAATCGACAGCTTTCAAATGGGACCATGCGCAAGGACAAGAGCACTAAAATCGAAAAGTTAAATAGTTCGTGAATGTTGATAACATGTTTATGTGTCTTCTTAAGAAGGGAAACGTTTTCAAGTGCGACAAAAGACAAGGAGAATGAAATGGGAGAACATATTAGAGGAGGAGATTTGAAGATGAAAAACACTAATAGAACGAAGAAGAGAGAGAAAGAAATAAGGAGGTGAGGAACAGAAAGAGAGAGAGAGAGAACATGAAATAAAATTTAAAGGGATGTAAATAAACTAAAGTGCACACCAAGACAGAAGGAGGAATAGGGAGAATGAGAGGAAAGAGTGAGGGTGGAGAGAAAGAAGATAGAGACAGAAAGAGAGAGCAAGCGAGAAAGATGAAAATAGAAATGAGTGAGAGAGAGAATTGGAGAGAAAGACATAGAGGCAGAGACTGACAGAAAGTGAAAGAGAGAAATTAGGAATAAGAAAAGTAGAAACGAGAGATAGAGAGAGGAGGGAAGAGAAATAACACAAAATCAAAAAAAAGAAGGAAAGAGAGAAGAAGGATGAAAATAAGACTCAAAAGTGAAGGAAATATAGAAAACTGAAATTAACAAATAGTGGGGAAATAACCCCGAAAAGAAGTGTAATGTTCCCTTTAGTGTGGTGGTACTTACATTTGATATCGAATGAATCTTTATGAATTACTATGTATCAGTGGCGGTCCCTCCATGGAACAGAGGGAACATGCTAGTAGTTGTATTTGACCTACAACCAGGACCACTTACAAGTGTAGAAAGGAAGAGCCCCCCTCAAGCAGATTTGGCTATACTTAAAACTAGCTCAACATGTCCATATGAGTTTTTTACTCAAGTGTGGAACCCTGCCTAATCCAAGATTTTTGTAAAAAATGCTCTAAATATTTTTCAGAAAGGAAGAGAATTTTTCAGAAAGGAAGAGAATTTTTCAGAAAGGAAGAGCCCCCTCGGATTGATGTGCCTATACTTACAAAAGGCACTTCTGAGAGATTGTTGTCCATAAACTTGTCAAAAATATGCCCCTCTTGATGCCCACACCTAAAACTACGCCACGACGCACATACCCACCCACACCCACCCACGCCCACCCACACACACTGACATTGACCTTGACATGACCTTGATCTTGACTATTTTTTCGATTATTTTTTCGATTATTTTTTTCGATTATTTTTTTCGATTATTTTTTCGATTATTTTTTCGATTATTTTTTCGATTATTTTTTTTGATTATTTTTTTCGATTATTTTTTCGATTATTTTTTTCGATTATTTTTTTCGATTATTTTTTTCGATTATTTTTTCGATTATTTTTTCGATTATTTTTTTCGATTATTTTTTCGATTATTTTTTCGATTATTTTTTCGATTATTTTGACCTCGACCTTGACCTTGAGATGACCTTGACCTTGATCTTGATCACACCCACACCCACCCACACACACACACACACACACACACACACACACATACACACCCCCATCCACGCACACACCCACCCACATCCACACACCCACCCACACCCACCCACACACACACACACACACACACACACACACACACACACACACACACACACACAGTACAGTGCCGAACCCAGTTGATATATTTTATCCAGCATAAAGTTTTGATTTGAAACCCAAGAAATTGTATATAAATACCAAAGCCAAAAATATTAAGTGTATACACACATATACACATAGACACACACACACAGTACAGTGCCGAACCCAGTTGATATATTTTATCCAGCATAAAGTTTTGATTTGAAACCCAAGAAATTGTATATAAATACCAAAGCCAAAAATATTAAGTGTATACACACATATACACATAGACACACACACACAGTACAGTGCCGAACCCAGTTGATATATTTTATCCAGCATAAAGTTTTGATTTGAATCCCAAGAAATTGTATATAAATACCAAAGCCAAAAATATTAAGTGTATACACACATATACACATAGACACACATACAAATCACACTGCTGAACCCAGTTGATATTTTTATCCAGTATAAAGTTTTGAATTGAAACCCAGGAAATTGTATATAATAAACAACAACAAAAATGCCAAGTCAAAAATATTGTAATCAATGCAAAAAAAATATATTTAGCTCTAATTGGGCCAGACACCAAAAGATTTGCAACCCGGACAAATACAAAACTCCCAGAATAATATGCCCCAAATGCCATAGAAAATACAACATGAAATACTTCATAAATATACATAGAGATACTTGCTCTGCACAGTCATCAACACAACCATCCACATCTGCTCCGAAAAGGAATCACGAAGCACCTCTTAATGCCAGAGCAGCAAAGCAGCCACGCCATGCACCCATCCATAGCAGTTTTAATGCCCAACTTAAGGATTATCGGTTTCTATCAGAGCCAAGATGTGGCATTGAGAATTTTTTGAACAGTGTAAATCCTGATCTGCAGGCAATTCTTAATGCACAAAATGGCTCTTATAAGCTGTCCCTCAAATTGTTTACACAATATAAGAAAGCAAACGGCACAAAATTTACACAGCCCCACATAACAGAAACTGTACCTGTATATTCAAATACAAATTCAGACACAATAATAGGCAGTTTGATGGATCAATTGAAAATCAAGCACTCTGAATTTGCTGCAAAAGAGAGTGGCTGGAGCCTATGCGGCTCCCCACACAAGTTATATGTTAATATTTCCGAATTCAGCCCATTACAAGGATCTACATATTTGCCATTACCTGTCAATATTAAAAACAAACAAGCCGTGGTTAATATAAAAAATACCGACCAGAAATGTTTTCTGTGGTGTATTTTAGCTGCTTTGTATCCAGTTTTAGATCATCCCGAGAGAATAAATTATTACAAACAACATGAACATCAATTTGATGATGCTATGGAGGGTTTAGAATATCCAATGTCTCTTCAGAATATTGATAAATTTGAAAAAAGAGCCAGGGATATCAACGGTAAACAATTATCTATTAACGTATTTATTTGCTCTACTGGCCGTGGCAATTGCCCGATAGCACCTCTCAGAATCAGTACAATTGATGATGAATCTGCTATTCCAATTGATTTGCTCTTAATTGAAGAGGATGGCACAAATCATTACACTCTGATACATAATCTTCAAGCTTTAGTGAGAACACAACTAGACAAAACTCATACAATATACAAGTTGTGCAGAAGATGTTTAACTGTATTTGATGGCAGGAAAATGGTGAATGGGATTTGTGAAAAGAGTGCAGAAATTGCTAAAAACAAGTTAATTGAGCATCTGAAATACTGTGGCAATCATAAACCTGTTCATATGGTGATGCCTAATCCAAGTGAAAATTGCAAATTCAAAAAGTTTGAAGCCTCGTTGGAACACCCATCATATATTGTCTGTGATTTTGAATCGAACCTCAAACCTATTGCATTTTGTAGCCCAGATCCTGAAGATTCCTCAATTACGCCATACCAGCTACATGAACCTTCCAGTTTTTGTTATATAGTTATACGGGACGGTGTAGCTAGTGAGCCACGCTCATACTTGGGACCAAATGCCATCAAAATATTTGCAGATGAAATAGAAAATGAGTGCCGCGACATAGCATCTAACAT
The DNA here is from genome assembly GCF_977018435.1 of Lepisma saccharinum. Taxonomy (NCBI): domain Eukaryota; kingdom Metazoa; phylum Arthropoda; class Insecta; order Zygentoma; family Lepismatidae; genus Lepisma; species Lepisma saccharinum. The sequence goes on from NC_139246.1 coordinate 45,171,525, forward strand.
CTTATTAAAATCAAAACCCATGTTGCCATTAACAGAGAAACAGATTGAAGATTTCAACAATGCAGAAAAATGCCCGGTATGTGATTCTGAATTTTCAGATACAAATATCAAGGTGAAACACCATTCTCATACAGATGGTAAATTCTTAAAGGCCCTGTGTAGTAGCTGTAATATTAAGATCAAGAGACCGAGATTTGTCCCCATATTCTGCCATGGAGCATCCAATTATGATTTCCATCATCTGATCAGGTACGAGGGGTTTGACAAGCAGAATTTAAATATTTTAGCTGAAAATGACGAGAAATATATTGCCATTAGCAAGAAAATTGAAGTTAATGGTGTTCCTATTCAAATGAGATTTCTTGATTCTTACAGAATTTTACCTGCTAGCCTGGCTACACTGGCCTCTCGATTATCTGATGAGCAATTCATAATCACACGTGCCATGTTTCCAAATCTGGACCTGAAATTAATTAGGCGGAAGGGTGTATATCCGTATGACTATGTTACAGATTTTTCTAAATTTGATGAGTGTTCTCTGCCACCACAAGAAGCATTTTACAGCAAAATCAGAAGATCTGGAATCACTGATGAAGATTATCACCATGCCCACTTGATGTGGAACGAATTAAATTGCCAGACATTTCGTGATTATCACATGGCTTATTTGAAACTTGATGTGACCCTCTTAGCTGATGTAATGCAGGTAATCAGAAAATCTTCTATGCAAAATTATGGATTGGACCCAGTGTATTTTTACAGTGCCCCGGGCCTAGCATGGGCTGCAATGTTTTTCAACACCAAAATGCAATTGGATCTGATCCAAGATCAAGATACGTATCTGTTTATAGAGAAAGGTATAAGAGGGGGGATGGTGCAATGTTCCCAGAGATATGCCAGAGCAAATAACAAATATATGCCTGATTATGATCCAACACGGCCATCAAATTATATACAGTATGTAGATGCAAATAGCCTCTATGGTTATGCCATGATGCAAAAATTGCCATATGCAGGGCTTGAATGGGTTGAAGATTTCAATATTGAGGATCTTAAGGACTTTGATGACAGTCATTATGGCCTCTTCTTAGAGGTTGATCTGAGAATTCCTGATGATTTGCATAAAAAATTTCCTGATCTGTCCCCAATTTCCGAGGTTCAGTGCCCACCTGGCTCTGAACAGAAGAAGCTCATGATGACACTGGAGCCGAAACAAGGTTATGTCATATATTACAAAAACCTCCAGTTCCTGATGCGTCATGGTGTTCAAGTAACCAAAGTTGGAAAAGTTTTGAGGTTCAGGCACTCAAGATGGTTGAAACCATACATTGATACAAATACAAAGCTTCGAACATCTGCAAAGAGCCAATTTGATAAGGCCTTCTTTAAATTGATGGTTAATTCTGTCTATGGCAAAACAATAGAAAATGTCAGAAAACATACCGATGTTAAAATAATTACTGACCCCAGCCGGAGCAAAAAATTGGTTGCAAAGCCCAACTTCAATTACAGAAGAATTTATGATGAGCACATGGCACTTTTCAACATGAAAAAAACAAAGATTAAGTTTGATAAACCTATTTATGTAGGGGCTGCGATATTGGATTTGTCCAAATTACATATGTTAACATTGTATTATGATGTGCTGAAACCTTTTTATGGTGATCGTGTAAAACTGTTGTACATGGACACGGATAGTTTTATCCTTGATATTCAGACAGAAGATGTTTATCAAGATATGGCACAACCTGAATTGCTTCAATATTTTGATACCAGCGAGCATACAAGGATTCAACCCCACAACAAAAAGGTGCCCGGCATGTTAAAAGATGAGACACTTGGTGATGCTATTGTGAAATTTGTTGGGTTAAGTGCCAAGGTGTACAGTTTTGAGACATGTAGTGGTGCTGTTGCCAAAAAAGCTAAGGGCGTTGGCAGAGTGACTGTAGACCAAGATCTCCAAATTGAAGATTATGAAAATTGCATCATATCCCAGAGTTCAATCAAAACATCAGAATCCAGAATTCAGAGTGTGGATCACTCATTGACTAGCAATGTTGTAAGAAAAGTGGCCCTGGACCCACATGATGATAAGAGATGCATTTTATCATGTGGCATACATACTCTACCGTGGGGTCATTGTTATTTGAAAAATGGGAAACAATGCCCAATTACAGAGCATGATTTGGAATAAATAAACATGCCCATGAACTTATTTGGGTTCAAAAAACAGGCTATTATGGACCTGCCAACACCACAAGCCTCTCCTGATTTACAATCTGTAATGTCTAAACTGAGTGGCTTGTTAATTATTCATCTGAACAGCATACTTACAGATATTGATGATGAAACAGGCAAAACATTGTACATATTTAACAATAATTTAAATCATTACCAATTACCCGTAGGTGGGCAATTGCAATTTATTACAACCCCTGAGGGTGATGTCAAGATTTCAGTAGGAAGAAATATTTACAGAATTAAGCACTCGAACATGGTTTCTGGCACTGTATATACTGTTTCTGCTGGTGACTGCTTATATATTGAGGTCTCTGGATCTTATGACAAGCTTATACCCTTTTTTATAGAATTAAGAATCAGATATTCAATAATAAATAACCACTAAACAAAATGCCTAATGATATTTTTGGCCATACAAGACATGAAGATCACAGTGACGAGATTCTGATGCTTGATGTCAGAGTCAAGAAATTAAGAAGTGATTTACAAGCTTTACAAACCACACTCAATGCCAGTCTTCAATTGGAAATTACAAATTTGCAATCACAATGCATGGAGCCTCTTCTTAAAATTGATTCTGAACTCAAGTTGCTGCTTCAGAAATATACTGACCTGGCCACATTGGATAATTTTCAAAGTTTGGAAGAAGCTGTAGCAGCTCTTCAAGCCAAATTTAAGACCCAGGCTAACAACTCTGAGCAATTGAAACAGCAATTGGAAGAGCAGATAAATAATGTCCAGACCCAGCTCCAAACAATTGTCAAAAGCATAAAATCACAAGAAGATTTTGATCTAGTCATTTCCACTCTAAAGGAACAGATTCAATCACTCCAAATACCTAATCTGGACCCTCTGAACAATGCCATAGCCGAGGTTAAAGAAAAAATTGAGACACTTGAAAATTTTATGAACAACTTGCCATCTTCTGAGGCTTTGAATGCAATAACTCGGAGTGTAGCAAATATTAAGCTGCAACTTGAAACATATGAAGATTTTGGAAAAATTCAAAGTTCCATAACCCACCTTGAAGGTACAATAGCAGCAGTGCAAAGTGATTTGGCAAATGTACTAGAATCTCGCCTGCCTGGGATTGTAGATACACTTGTCAGTGTCCAGCAACAAATCACAAAGCTTGAAAACCTCAACACTGAATCTGAACTATCTCATTTCCATCACTTGATAGATGATATCCAAACAAAGCTTGAAATTTTACAACATTCAACACCCTCTCAGGCAGATATAGCCCTGCTCCAAGATGCTATGCGAAATGTGGCTGATGCTTCTGAATTACACAATGTGAAATTGGCACTTGAATCTTTGCAAAATACAGTCTCAAATCTGCCCACATCACAGGAACTTAAAAATATAAAGAGGGCAGTGAATAGGATATTGAAATCAGAAGATATCAAGAATATCCAGGCAGAGATCAAACAACTCACACAGACAGTAGCCACTCTACCAACAAATCAACATATTAATGAACTGCATGCCCTGTTTGAGGATATCAGAAGACAGGTCCATGATCTTACAGCTCAAAATTCAAAATTGGCAATTGTTGAAAATTTGCAACAAATTGTAGCTAATATCAAGCAACAGCTGGGGACCATGGAATCCAATCAAGCAAATGCCTTGTCTGTTTTTGCCACCCAGCTTCAAGAAATTGTGCAACAATACAAGAAACTTGCTATTGACATAAGAATCAAGCCGGGGCACGAATAGATTGTTAGGACTATCAATGAGCATCTTGAATCTGTAACAAGCAGATTGCTCACAGCGGAAAAGGAAATAACAGGCATAATCGAGAATCCAAAACATTCAGTAATTCTTGAATTGTACAGCATCCCCAACAAAGAATATGATTCTCCATTTACACCAGGTGGCAAAATATATATGCTCTCCCCTGCACAATTTTATTACCAATTTTTTGTTGGGGGCACATTGAGACCAATCAAGATCAAATATTGGCATCAGCCACAGGCACACCACTACCCTACATTATCAATAACAAATGCTGATAACAAAGTAAAAATCACCAGTGTAGAATTGGAGGATTTTACAGACCCCAATACATTAGAAACAGCCTATGTTGAAGATGATGGCTCTCTGGAATTTAAAATACAAATAGGGGACAAATTATATTTAGAAAATCCTGCAGTCTCAGCTGCTGAACACCCTATAGTTGCAATATTCTTGTTTACATATTATGTCTAGACAAATTATTGTTGATGAATTACACAGACAGGCCAGACATAATTTTAAGAGGCTCCCAGTAGTCACAAAGGGCATAGATGATTTATGGCAAAGTGACTTGATTGAAATGGCAAGTGGACAGTTGAAAAACTTAGACAAAATCAACAAGGGCTACAAGTATCTACTCACTGTGATAGACACATTTTCAAAATTTGCCTGGGCTGTGCCACTCAAATCCAAGACTGGAACATGTGTTACAGAAGCCCTCAGGACAATCATCAATCAGAGTGGAAGATCACCGCGCTATTTGCAAACAGATAATGGCAAAATTCAGTGTTTCAACAATTTATTAAAAGCCAGTCAATAAAACATTACTCGAGTTACAGTGATCTCAAAGCCTCAATTGTAGAGAGATTCAACAGAACCTTAAAAAATCTTATGTATAAACAATTTACACTCCAAGGTAATTATAAATGGATTAATATTCTTCCAGAACTTCTACATAAATATAATAACTCGGTCCATTCCACAATCAACATGAAACCCTCTGAAGTAACTTCATCTGATGAGCAAAAATTGATCAGTACTGTTTATTATCCTAGATACCAGCCAACAATAAGAAAGGCCAAATACAGGGTGGGCGATCAAGTAAGAATCAGTAAATATAAGCACTTATTCAAAAGAGGCTTTACGAGAAACTGGAGCACTGAATTATTTACAGTGGTTCAAGTTAAACCCGGGACCCTTAACACATATATAATAAAAGATCACCGAGGAGAAATTCTCAAAGGCAGGTTCTATGAACAAGAGCTCAGCAAAACTAAACAGCCTGACACATATCTCATAGAAAAAATCATCCGCAGAAAAGGCAACAAGTTACTTGTCAAATGGCTGGGTCATCCGGAAAACAGCTGGATCGATGCAAACAAAGTGATAATATGAACACCTGGGATGTTATAAAAAGGCTGCCAGAACCTGAACAACAGAATAAGAGAAATGGCCAGCTGCTGCCTGATAATATTAGGTGTCTTATCGTTGGGCCATCTGCTTGTGGTAAAACTACACTAATGGTTGATAATTTTTTATTGGCACCCAACTGGCTAGACTGGAAAAACAGGCACTTGTATGTCTTCTCTAAGAGCTTGGAGCAATTAAAATATCAGCAGTTGATAAAATTATATGATGGATTGGATATAGCCACTTTTGAACCAGATGTTAAGCCACTTGATGAATGTCTCGATAATTCTGTTGTTGTGTTTGATGACATTATATTGGATAATCAAAACAAGGTTAGAAACTTTTTCACACAGGGCCGACACAAAAACATTGATTGCTTCTACCTTGCACAGACTTTTTCAAAAATACCCAAGCAACTGATCCGGGACAACAGCAATTTTATATGCGTGTTTCATCAAGATCATACCAACCTCAAGCACATACATGATGAATATGTAGGTGGGGACTTGAGCTACAATGATTTTTCCAAGTTTTGCAGCAGGTGCTGGAACCACGACAGTTATGGGTTTGTCACAATTGATATGACAAGAACACCTGATACTGGCAAATACAGAAATAAAATCAACGATTTTCTAGACGTTGAGACGTATATAAATAACCATGAAACGACCAATCATTGATGATCTTAAATTAAGAGATTATCTTGTAAAAAGATTTAAGGGATGGAAATCAGAGAACCGGGGAATTTATGAAAAACACAAACAAGCAGAACAGCCTGTGATTGACGCTATTAATAATTTAGGTAAGAATATCAAAACTGTTACAGAGCAAAATCAAAGTTTGATCACAGAGCTTGTACCTGTAGCTGCAAGAAACATATTAGATTATCCACTCACCCCACTTTCCAGTATTCATACACCTAGTCCTGTTGCTCCTAGAAGAATTGAAGCTAGTCAGGATCCTATTGAATTGGGTCTTCTTGCTCAAAAATATTTAACAACACCTAAAGACAATAAAGATGAGGTTTTTGGCTTATATGCTGACACAGAGCTTGATGGCAGCATCATACATAGAATTGGCAATTTCAGAGTAACATTTATGGGAGATGATATCATTGTATATTCAGAATCTCGTCTCGGAGAAAAAGGTGCTTTTGTTAAATATGCCGGCACGCCTGGATTGTGGGAACTCATGACTAGGAAAAGGCCTGGCAGCTATACAGATCAAGATTATGAGGATTACAAAGAAATATTAATAAAATCAGATGCTCTATACCAGAACAATGATCCCACACAAAAAAGAGTCAAGTCTAGCAGTGGAGCAAAATACAACAATTTAATCAAGCCCATATGGTCACAGGTCAAGACTGGTAGTGGAATCAAACAATACAACACCCTGCCCAAAGAATTTGTGTGGGTTGATGATGTCAGGAAACTTGTAGATAGGTTGCTGGTGATAGCTGGGGAGGAAAATGCTGGCAACCACAATTTTTACAACGAAAAGGTTGGAATTATGGACATGATAAGCACCAAATTGTCTAATTTTATAGTGAATGACACTAAGGGGATTGGATATCTCATAAAAATTATTAATACTCTACCACCTAAATTTTGGAATGTCTCTGAGGGTCGGGGCCTTGTTAATGACATTATCAACAAGCTGCCATTTGAACTACACATTCCAGGCTATCAGTATTGTGGTCCAGGCACAAAATTGGAGCATAGATTAAACAGAGGGGATCCTGGTGTTAATCCCCTAGATGCTGCTTGCAGAGACCATGACATAGCATACAACACACATTCTGATCTTGACAAGAGACATGTTGCAGACAAGAAATTAGAAGAGGCAGCATTTGGCAGATTTGTAAGCAAAGATGCATCTTTGAGTGAGAGAATATCAGCATTGGGAACCACCATAGCTATGAGCACCAAACAAAAACTGGGGTGGGGGTTGTGAATATGTATATAATAAACCTACAATGAAGGCCAAGGGTGTTATGTATCAAATACCTTATGCAGGTCTCAAATCTCTTGGGCCTATTGACAGCCTTTTGACCAAAAAGCAGCGCAAGAGAAAAAGCTCTTGTATTGCCAAGGGGCATGGTATGAAATTGTTGCTTAGCACCCCCCAATTAAAAAAATTACAACAATCAAGAAAGAAATCACATGTTGGGGGATTCATATTTACCATCCCTGCCATCTTAGCTGCTCTCGGGGCTGTTGGGAGCTTGGCCGGGGGGTCAGCCGCCATAGCAAAAACAGTAATAGATGCCAAGAAAAATAAGGCAGAATTAGATGAACAGAGGCGCCATAACCTGGCCATGGAGAAACAAGGCAAAGGTGTTAAGAGAGCCATGAATAAGTTTAAAAAAAACAAGAGCCGCTTTCAAACCAAGATATTGAAGCTTTAATCAAGCCACTGGGCATCAAACATTTTAGAGGTGTGTACATGTCTGATTCTTTACCGGAACAACCACTCAACAAAGAGTGTGGCATAGTTAATTTGGATGAGTACAAAAATCAGGGCACTCACTGGATCTGTTATCTTAAATATTTAAAAGATGAGGCATTCGTGTTTGATTCATTTGGAGGTGTTCCACCTGAAAATTTAATAAAATATCTAAAATCAACTAATCTTTATTACAATAATGCCCGTGTTCAAAATTTCAAAGATGTTAATTGCGGACATTTGTGTTTATCTGTTCTTAGATATATGTCTCAAATAAATAAACCATCAATTGAAAATTTTCAAAAAGCCTTGTGGTATCTGAAACATCATGGGGGTATTCCATCTCACCAGCCAAAATTCAATATTGAAACTCAAATTGCATGACGACATAGTGTATCCCAAAACAATAGCTCTCAGAGCATTTTACGGCATGTACTTGATCCCTAATATTACACACCACAACAACACAATTGCAGTAGGGGATCAAAAAATTGTCATCACTCCAGGGCAGTATAATCTGTCCACTCTAAATGCTCAATTACCCAGAGGTATAGTGTTGAGTCAAAATTCTGTCACTCACAGAGTAGAGATTGTATCTGCCACGGAGACAGTGCATCTGGGTACTATAGGAGAGCTGTTGGGCTTTGAGAACAACACAAAACTTGAAGCAGGCATCAAACACACTGCTATGAATATACCCAAATTCTTAGCCATAGAAACTCTGAATATTCACTGCAATGTGGCTGAGGGTATGATCACCAAATCAAATGGCACAGGCACTCACAAACAAACCGGGATCATTGCAACATTCAAACCTAATTCTGAATTCATGGAGCCCATCATCTACAATCCATCCCCTACATTATATTTTCCTGTGTGTCACAACAGAATAGATTACATCGAATTGATGGTCACTAACGAAAAAGAAGAATTAGTTGATTTTGCTGGAGCCACAACAACTGCAATCATAGAGATTAACATTTAAATAAAAATACATACAATGGAAAATATTGAGAGTTATGAGCTACAATCATTCCCTCCAAACAGGAGGACATTTGCAAATTTAAATCAACCCAACACAGAAATTGAGGTTGATCTTGATGTAGGGGACGGCTTTATACACCCCCACAGAGCAGATCTATACATCAAATTTGATGTTGTAAAGCTCGATGGAACAGATTATCCGGCAAATTCAAATATAAGACTTGTAGACAATTTTGTGCCGCATCTGTTCTCTGAAATTGAGATCAGAAAACATGGCGTTGTCATAAACAGAGTGGATTATCCCGGCATTACCTCCACAGCTTTGGCCACATTGAAATTATCCAAAACCGAGGCTTCATACTACAAAATAGGCGGATTTGAAGCTGGCGATAAGATATTAACCAAAAGCCACACTGTCCTGTTCCCCATGCGCCTATTGCCAGGATTCTTCTCGGATTACAAAGACATTATGTGGAAGGGTGGTTTAAGAATTACATTTAGAAGAGCTGCCAATGATAACAATGCTTTGATGAGGTACAGCACATTAAACTCTACAGGGGAAGCTCTGCCCAATACCCTACCTGATGCAGGGAAATGCATTATTCAGACTATGGAGTTAAGAATCCCTGTTGTTGAATATGAGGCCAGTTATGGTCTTAAACACAAAGCTGATATCCTAAAAAATCCACAGATTCCTCTGCAATTTTATACATATCAATGCGTACAGAAGCCCGCCACTGGTACCTATTATGAGTTTGATGCAACAAATTCATTCTCCAGTATTCAATATGACATGCCTGATTTTGTGGTGGTACTGTTTCAGACTGGAAGACACAACAATCAGGAAAAAAATTCAAGTAAATTTGATAGCTGCAACATCAAGAACATATATCTTAAAAATGGTAGAAATGAGGTCTTTCCTAGAGAAAATTATAATTTAGACATGTCCAAGGATGATTTCCTCAAATTATATGAGGCTTTTTCGGCATTCAAGAGGGTCACTACAGGCAATACTGATATGTATTACACACCAGATGAATTCAAAGCACAGAGACCCATGTTTGTAATTAACACTTCCAAAAGAAAACAAGTTGTGGTGAATGACAGGACGAACATTAAAATTGTCTGTGAATTCCATGAGGCATTACCTGATGACACCATATGTAGTGTTATTCTCATAGGAGAAAAATCATATGTTTATGATGTAAGAAATGAGAGAGTCACAGAGCAATTCTAGAGGGTCTCTGCATATTACATTGTCTTAGTACTAGATAAGCAAGTTGGGCCTGGTGCCAATTGAACTTAAACCGGAAGTAGACCGGAAGTGAACCGGAAGTAGACCGGAAGTAAATATGGGTGGGTGTGGGTGGATGTGGGTGGGTGTGTGCGTGGATGGGGGTGTGTATGTGCGTATTAATACGTTTGGCATAATTTTAGGTATGGGCATCAAATTGACAAGTTTATGGACAACAATCTCTCAGAAGTGCCTTTTGTAAGTATAGGCACATCAATCCGAGGGGGCTCTTCCTTTCTGAAAAATTCTCTTCCTTTCTGAAAAATATTTAGAGCATTTTTTACAAAAATCTTGGATTAGGCAGGGTTCCACACTTGAGTAAAAAACTCATATGGACATGTTGAGCTAGTTTTAAGTATAGCCAAATCTGCTTGAGGGGGGCTCTTCCTTTCTACACTTGTAAGTGGTCCTGGTTGTAGGTCAAATACAACTACTCATGCTGTTCCCTCCTACTTACTTACTATCCATTGAAGCTATTTTAATTATCTATATTAACATAATAAAAACACTTCTTTCTCCCGAAATCAACACGCCGAAGAAAACTTTCACCTTGACTGGACGTTTGTTTACTTCACCTACCCTCGTCGTTCCACCCTCTAGTGCCTGACGCCGAGTATTTCCGACCACGAGCGAAGGTAAACGATCCTCATGGTCCCACTTCCCATCAGGGAAGCTGAACTGTAGCTGTTCCCTACAAGAGACAGCGAATTCGTTTTCCGTCGAGTTTTTGCTATGTGCTAAAGTTTAATTGCGTCGTAGTGATAGTTTTGAGTGTAGTAAGTCTATAGTTTCCTAATCTCATTGCAAAATTGCATCTGACATTCATAACGAACTGGAAAAATCTTCAACAGTTAATCGTCTGCTAAATGCCTTGGCTAAATGCTGCGAAATAGCTTCCGAGGGAACAGCTCGAATCCACCTGTTCCAACAGCCCCAAGACCACGCAGAGGCAGGACAAGAAAGCGAATGTTGCGAGCGTAGGGTTGAGAATGTTGTATGATCGACCGGCTGAAGACGAAAGCCTTTTTTAGTTCATTGAACTTTACAGAAAAGACAGCAAACCAACACCTACCCTAATCGAATTAAAAACAAAAACGAAATCGTACACAAGGCATTTTATAAAAAGTCACTACAACTCTGTAAAATGATTAACTGGATACACTTCCAGTGGCAAATTTTTGTTGTCCTTGTTTGTTCCCGAGAGGGAGTTCGGAACAGTTCGGGTTTTGTCACAATTTCTACAAATCTAGCGGACGTCATGAAAAAACTCGTCCATCTGAATGCCATCATTGCATTGAAGACGTTTGAACTACAAGAATGCTCAACTCTACAAAAAAGTCAACTTAATCTACAAATGGAGAAATGAAGCATAAATTGCTTTTATTATTATTTTCTTTGTTGCGCATCAACAATTTTGTTTTTAATGTTATTTTTACATTATAGTATCATATTTGCTTTAACATTGTTATTGTCCAAATTTTAACGTGCTTCATGTATGTTACTTCTGACAATTTGCAACATATGTATCGTATGTTTGTTTGGTCAGGAGGGGTGCCAAAAGGGGGATTATGGCGCAGGTTGCGCGATCGAAATTTTTTTGGGGGGGTTCACTTCAAATAATATAAAATTCAACATTTATATCTTTTTCCAAAATATATGTAAAAATTTTACATCTTAAATGCACCATATTTAATCCATTAGATGAAGAAAAGAAAGTGTTTAAGGGTATTATCGAGGTGGGGGGCGGAGAAATATCCAACTCTAGGTCTTAGATTATTGCGGGTATTTTAGTTAGAGGGGGATTGAGCCTTAAATTGAGGGCATTTATACAATTATTGTGTATTACTATTGTCTTAGACAGACTATTGCGGAAATTCTGGTGTGGAGACTGAGAGTTAAGTTTTTGGATGAGGTATAATCCACTCTTCAATATCAAAAGTAAGTCTAAAATTAGCACGGAAACTTTGATGAAATCTAAGATTGTCAAGAGATTTCTGTAGTGGAGAGAGAGAGTTCGAACATTAAATTTTGAAGACTGCATCTAGCGATATGATATCCACACGTTTTCGACCCCGAACGTGCCAAAGGGGAAGCTGGAAAAGACTAAATATCTCTGGATCTTCAGAAAGTATTAACATTCCATTAAATTAATATTCTTGAAAGCCTGCAAAGGAATGGATTTAAAGATTTTATTGCTCGCTTCGATCGCAATGATATGTTACTAGTTTGCGTGTTTGGCGCTTGAATGAGGTGAATGTGAAGTTTATATACTATAGCTGCATTACAAGACAAGATACATTCTCGATTATGATGAACGATTTTAGGGGTGGTCTTGAGTGATGGACTCCCCTGTTTAGGAAAGAGGTGCAGATCAAGTATAGTGTGCAGTAAAGCTAAGAAAGAAGTTACTTTCAGTAGACACGCTGTAGTAATTAAATACGTTGTGGGGATTTCTATATGGTTTAAGGGCACAAATTATATGATTTGGAGGGGATGCGCCATTTGCCTTGGAGGGGGGGCACCCCTCTATTTAGTTCATTTCAATAAGGGTTGAATTTTACTTGGTTTACTGTATTATATTACGACGGGTATGGGAGGGGAGGGGGCAAGTGCAGGTCACCTGTACCCCTGTCTGATTTAGCACGGCACGCCACTGCTATGTATACTTGCGCTTGCTAACTATTTCCGAACTGTAGCTTGCTAGAAATGCAGAGCTTTAGAGAGACTATTCAGTGTTATAATTTATTTCGGGTTGCGTGAAGCGTCACCCTACTACTCCCCTCCCCTTCCCTCCCTCCAATGTGACCATGCGGCAGCACTCTGCATTCGCTTTCCAAATAGTTAGTGAAAATCCCGTCAGATGTCGCCAGAGGAAAGGAATATTTCGTTTCATCATCACGCACCCTACCGGATAAAATGAACATTACATGAGCCATTGAATCTGACAGTGGGCTATACGCAGATGACATCTATTTTTACTTCTACTTTCTCGTAGATTTTATTTTCTCTATATTATTTCTTCAATAATTTTATCACGTAGTTTTATGACGATAACAAACGGTGGACAAACACAGTGTTACTGAATTAAAGTGGATCAAACGATCGGACGATCAACAGTCTCACACAAAAAGTTAACAATTGATTGGTTGATTTTTCCTTGTGATACATCGCTTTTGTGCCACTTTTGGCTAATTGACAAACATGGGGATGAGTGACGATATGATGAAATTGATGAATGGGCACTCACAAACATCCATGCCCAGGCTGGGAATCGAATCCGGGACCCCAGGCGTCGTAGCGCAAAAAAAAAAAAAATAATAATAACAATATATCTAGCGATCACCACCTCCCCCCTGTGAAGACTAAGATTAGCAATTATATTCGAGGAAAACACTAATAACGAATTGCCAATACCCCCGTCTGGTTTGCTGCACTTTTTAACTCTCTCTGCACCCGCCCGTGTAGTTCGTTACACGGTGTAACACATTCGTTGAATTGGTGTCAAGTAGTGTATTTGGTGCATACACCGTTTGCACCACGGTTCTGGAGCGGTATTGTGTGTAGTATATGTCACGTGGTGCGTGTTAACTAATCCAATGAACTTTTAAAGCAGCAGACAGACATTTGTTTCATCTTCTGAACTTGAACACAGCTATACGTCTACTTGCTTGAACGTCATTTCCTCGCACCAGTCTTACACCGGGACATGGACGTCCGGAAAGAGTAGGGGGGGGTCGTAAGGGAGGCCACGCCCACCCCCTGGAAATCGAATGTCCACCTAAAATTATTTACATTTAACACATAATTTCATTTCAGTGTATGTTAATTATGTGATAAGCGGCCCCCGCTTCCGTGCTTTCTTTTCGGCCCTCTGGATTATTCCACACCACTCCCTGGGTGCCTAGCAAGCAGATAATGCCGGAATTACGAAACGGGGTTACACATAACATTTATATTTTTCGTCCCTAGGTTCTTTAACAAGTACAGAAAGTGAAATAATATCTGGTAAATAATCAGTGCTGTAGTTCTTGGAGTTAATTCGTTAAATCATAACATTATCTTGGAGCATTACATGGGTTTATTATGCGTTGTTTTATATACACATTCGCATAGCGTTTCTATATGTGCATTGACCAAATCAACTAACTCACTAACTTACTCTCTAGCCTTATTAAACCCCAAGGTTCATGGCTCAAGCAATACAGGCCTTCCATCTGTCCCTCTAAATCAACAAATTGCGCACCTATGGCTTACACAATCGGCACTTCCATTACCGCAGAGTTAGCAAAACAATCTCTACGGGCCTACCCTCGACTTAACGATATTCCAATCATTTCAATGCGTTTCCTTACGCCTTTACTACTTTTCTTTTGGGCATTATAATTCAATTCGGAAATATCTGAATATGCCAAGCTCTTCTGCACTGTTAGAAGTTACCGTGAAATTTACAATATCCTACCGCTAAAATTTTACAGACTCGACCGTGGATTCGGAAAATACTTCCATACCGTTTTAGACCAAGCCGCGCATGCGCATTTGAGTCGCTCGTCAACTTTCACAGGCCAACATGGCCGAAGCGTATGTTTTTGTTGCTGTGTTGTGCTTGTTTATGGATGGTAGTGCTACGAATGCCTGCATGGAAAGTAAATCTACATAACTCAAGGTACGTATAATGTTTTTATTTTTTAACATAATGGAATGAAAATTCATTGTAGCACAGTTTATTACGTGCTATATTATTATTATTGTACTGCTGTACTATGCAACGAAGCCAATAAACACGAGCATTTATTCACTTTGCCTGTGTAGTAGAATATATAAATTCATCGATGTCTTTAACACATGTACCACATTGCAAATACCGGTCACTTTCATTAGGTAGTATACAAACGATACATGAAGTGCGTGTCTGTTGTTTACAAGCAGTTCTCAGAAAGTTTTGAAAGCAGAAACTTGTAATTGACGAGTTACGGGTGGTAGAAATGTTTAGTTTAGTAACACAGACTCTGAGGTACAAGTTTTTTCTTACTTGACAGGTTTTGATGTTTTATGTAACATAGAATGTGCTTCAAAGCGTGGAGAGCACAAACAACCGCGAAATTTGATCCCAAAGCACAGCTCACGTAAATTAAAAACCTCCTATCTTGTAGTACTTTCGCCACTTTTTATTGGTCAAAATTAGTGTATGCACATTGAAATAGCGTAAAATACGTGCAAATGATAACGTCACCAAACTTAGCACTCTTAACAATAGTTACACATCTATTTTGGTTTTGTGAGTTTTCAGTCCTTCGTGTTTGATTTACTTTATTTTATAATACATTTAAAATGTAAAATTAATATTTATTTTCAATGATTGACTTTTATCATTAATATTTTGGGTGTACTTGCACGAAGCCTTCGAGCTGTCCTGCTTCAGGCAAAATAAACTAGGTACTTTACTTAACCATAACACATTTCCCTGAGCTAAAACAGCAGAAAAGCTACATAAACAAACAACTTAATCTTCATAAAAAATGCAAAAATTTTCACTTGGTGATACAGAAAGTCAAGGGTACCTAACTATTCATCTGGTATAACAGCCTAAAATACTGGATGAAATTGTATTGATTTCATCAGTAGTGACTGAATGATACTGTTAATCCTGAACCTCCACGCATAAATAATTCCAGGGAAGGGTTTAAAAAATTTACGGGAAAAAATGACACATGGTGTGCTTCAATCGTCCCCTTCCTTAACCTATCCTCTACACTGAGAAAAAAAAACATGCAAATTAGCCGATATTTATCTGAAAGTCCCAAAATTATAGTAAAATTCAATTTTGGGTTCTAGACCCCATCAGAGTAAAGATATTTTGATCTTGCTAAGGTTATCTATTGAGAAGTATTTAATCCCATGAGAGATTTATAAATGAAGAACTGGGCTCCCAATATTGTTCATTTTATTCAACATTTTGTATTATTTAGGTAAGTAGAATTACATAGCTTTGAGAAAAAGTCAAGTGAATGGTTAAAAATACAAATTCATGAGTAATTATAATAGTGTACATTTACACAAGCTGTAGGTGTTATATTTAACTTTGTATGTCAAAACAAAATTGAAACTTAGAAATTTTTATCTGCGGAACACTGAGGAATTTTCTAAAAAAAAATAGATGGCAACACTGATTTTCACTATTAACTATTTAGATGTTCCATAACATATTGAGCATACACTTAAAATCCGTCTGCTTGTTCTAAGCAAATAATGTGAAGTAAAGGCAAAATTTTTGTAATAATTCAAAATTCTTTCGGTTTTACGACATTTTCCAAGAATGACACTTTTACATAAAAACTGAGTGATACTGACATGAAAGATGTCAGTTATTGGTGTTATTTTGTATTTCTCTTCAAGTTTAAGCTGATTATGACTGCAACAATTAGCAATCATGGATATTTAGCTGTAATTAGGTATCTTATGACTGATTTAAAATTCTTTTTCTCTCGCAAGAATTACAATTTTGGACAAAATTTGGATTTAAAGTTCCAGTAATCAAAACAATGAAACAATATAAGTTTGATACACTAGATTTAGGTAATTGATGGTTTAATTGTTATCATTAAGTTTAAAACTGTACAAAATTGTTAATAATTTATGATTTTCATGCTCAAAATTCATTTAATTACAGGTTTTTATGAAAAATTCTGATTTTAAGTCTGGAAAGTAAAATATATGCCAAGAATTGTGCCGATGGGTAGTGAGCTGTGATATTTCTGTGGGAGGTCTCAGAAACTGCATTGGAACCTCTTTCGGACAAGATCCACAAGTAAGTTGCTTTTCATGTTTTCAACTAGAACCTGAAGCAACAAAATGCCATGTTTATTACCCTTGTTTTACGAAATGAAAGCTTCACAAAAATGAAACAAAATGCCAAACAAGCTGCAGAATATTTCTACACCAGCACGTGCATACATAAAAGGCCAGTCTCTAAAAACACGAAAGATGCAAGAGAAATATGAATGATACTTGTTATGGACAATTTGCTGAGCAATACTTGTGCATCCCAATGTACCATTCATTATTTAATCATAATATTGGTCATTCCTCATGTTAGTATTGTCTCTTAGATCTAAAAGATAAATGGTTTTAACACTGAATGCAGTACTAGGTTTACCATATGATTTGGCACGTACGGAACGGAAGCAAGGTAAAGCTTCTCATGCACCATGCCATGATGGCACAGCGCAATGTGGAAGTTGGGCCCCACCAGTGCTGTGATACCATAATTTCCCACAGCTATACACTAAATTTCATGAAACGTTAAGTGGAGACCATGTTTCCATTAACTATGGATTATGTTTCTATTAATTATATGGATGAAATCTGCAAACTTCTCTAAAAATGTGTCACTCGTGGTGGAAAATGATGATGATGATATATGGCATTTTACAAATACAAACAAATATGGAATACATATTTTCATGATTGCATTTCAACATGCAGGCTACAGTACAGCATGTTATTGTATCTCCATTTCTTGTTTCATTGCTCTTTTAAATTTTAGTTTTGTTTTCTGTTAACAACTTTAATAATACTGATAATGACACTAAAATTAAAACTTGCAAAAACGTACATAAGAAGTTTTCTTCTTGTTTAGAACTGACATAATACATACTTCAATTGTCTCATGGCAGTAAAGACACCCAACTAACTGGATTGTCATGGTTCACACAGGAGATGTACTGTGTAGAAATTTTTGAAAAAAAAAAAAAATCAGGCTTAGAAGCTAAGTTAGTATACTTACTTTTTCAAATTAGTTACTCTATGGGTAACTGGGAAGGGAGGGGGAGGGGCAGCTGAAACATGGTACTGATCACATCATCTCCACTGTAGCCAGTAGAGAATGTGGAACCATGTGCCTTCATGGAATGGTGACAATTTCTGCCACCTTTCCACATATGTATTTATTTTTTGAGGGAACTGTATCAATGGGAAACCCCTGCTGAGCTCACCCACCACTGAACACCTTTGAAAATGTTATTCTGTTACTTGAGAGTTAATGAAATTTTAAATTTAAGCTGTTGCAATTGCATTTGGTTTTGTATCAAATTCCTTAATGGTATATTTCTTCTTCCCAGGTGATTTAATCCAGCAGAAGGGTCCTAAGTTACGAAGGAAAAAGGACAAGTGCAATGTAGTAATTATTTGACAAAATGCATAGAAACAAGTGTAAAGTGAAAATAAATAAAAGTAAGTTATAATTATGTACTTGGTTGATTTGAATAAATGATTTATATTATTTGAATTATTATATCTCATTTGAAAATTCCATTTTTAAAACTGTAAAGTATTTCAGAGGATTGCACCAATAGCAGGGACGGAAGATTGGTAGTAATGCCAGTAAAAGCCAGTTTTTGATCTTATTTTACTTATTTATTTATTATTTTTTTATGTTGAATTGATTCTCTCGGGCCATCGATCAAGTGGGTTCTGCAAGTGTTTCTGAGCTTTTGAGAATAATGCCACTATCTTCAGGCTAGAATTACTTCTTTATCTTTACCCTGAAGATGATAGTCAAGTCAGATCTAGGAACGTCTGAGACTTTTGTAGAATTCATGTGGTCAAGGAGAGAGAATCTGTTCATCATTTGCCTACAGAAAAACTTCGGCTTATTATAATAGTATTGTGTGTGTTCATAAGTGCAATTTGTGATTTATTTGTTGCATTGTGAGAAACTTGAAGTGAAATTATTTTTTTTTTCATTTCAATTACAGATATTTTTGTAATTTTTCCTAATTTAAGTAATAATTAATTATTGTACTAACAAAGTAGTCTCATTATGGAAATGTATTTCCATAAATACTAAAACATTGACATTTTAAGGTTTGAGGGCTATGTTTTCCTTTCTGCTTTATATTATGCTATTCACAGGGTTCCTGAATATCTGAAAAACACTGAGAATTTGTTTGTTTTTTGCTTGGAACGATTGTAAACATATTTCACCTTTTCCTCATAAGTGTTTTTCTTTGTGAATTGTATCATATCCTTACAATGCATTCGCACACACACACACACACACACACACACACACACACACACACACACACACACAGACACACACACATACATATTGTAGTAAATGGAGAGGTATAGTTTTAAGTCCACTTTATGTTCAGATAAGCGAATTGGGGCTGAACCTACAGTTTTGAAGTGGAATCCAAACCATTGCATTATGCCTCCACCAGGGTATTGAACTCAGGACTCAATCACAAGGTACGAATGATAGCATTGTGCCATCAGAGGGATCTGGAAGTCTCTAATAAAATAATTAAAACATTGCCTTCAAGAACATGTTAATTTTGTCTAATGAAAATGTATGTCATTGCTAGTTATGGAGTTGGTGGATGCCATAGAAATGCTATTTTATTAATAAGTTGTAATTCTTATTTTGGTATTTTTGTTTCTTTCTGCATATTGGGTTAAATGTGATAATGATTATACATGATGGAATGGGTATAATAACTACAATGATACACTCATGTTTGAACTGGGTTTTTTACCTGGCACCTCTAGCTTTATGGGACGTCAGCTCACCAGTCCACTACAGAAGCCAGAAAGGGCCTCTAATAGTTCAGTATTTCCCCCTAGTTAAACAGGTAATTTTTACTTTCTAACTACTGTCGACCTCTGCAAGGGTACGTAAACCAATTGTGTGTTGTGCAAGTGTAAAATTTTCTCTAAATGCCTTAGTATCGTGGTAAACGATGAACTGTACTGCCAAGGAGTGTTTTAAGCACAGACGTTGGCAGTGAAATTGGAAATTTTATACCTATGCCAGAAAAATCAATCATCAATATGTAATGTGAAAATAACTTTTTGACATTAAGTCTGGCCAATAGAGTATAATTTTTTACATTATGCAAAAGAGTATTCCATCTAAATACAGCCAATTATTGTTTAAATTACGGCATTATGCCGTATTTTTTTAAAAAACAATCTTGTTAAAATTACGGTATATTACCGTTTAATATACAGGTATCTGTAAAAGGAAATTAACGGTCACCGTAATTTTTACGGTATCTGGATGGCAGCGAGAATTGACTGCCTTGACCTTTCTTTCTACTGTCAACTTTTTACAGTGTGAAGGGGACTTTGGGACAGTAACAGGGGTTGGCTTACACCAAATGCTACATTTTTATCATCAGTGTAGCCACCATAAGTGGACTAAACTAGAGGAAAAGATCCTCGTCGTCGTGAAGGTGAGAAATAACTGTGTTTTGTTAAGCCTAACTGGCCTTTTTATAGTCGGGGTGGGAGTCCGTGGACGTTCACCCCGTAGTACTGGAAAATTCCACAGCAACGGTCTTATTGAAGGACGTTACCCCAACAGGGTAGCTATGAACAGGAGAATCTAATATTCCGTAATGCACAATCCATTAAGCACATATAAATCCAATCATACAGATAAGAATACACATACGGAAACATATTAATTAACCCTACATCTTGTAGCTGGCCAGCAATTAATTAATACAATACCTACCACAAACCAGTAATGGTCAACCCGACCATTACAGTTATTATAAGGATGTTGAAGGAACATGATAATTTCAGCCTGAAGTATGGTTTTATAATGGGGCGTCATCATTATGAGGGAAAATACTACCCCTTTCCCCTCCCTGGAAAAAATATACCATGCTTGCCCCTCCTGGAAAATTTCCTGCGGATGTCCATGCACAAGGATACACCTGCACTACACATAGTGCCAAAAAGTGAAGCGAAACAGACGGGGATAATGAATCTAATAAGTGACAGAAACTAAAAGAGAGGGCCACCACTGAAATGTCTTCACAACCTTGATTTCGAAGATTCTGGTTTCGATTCCCTTACCATGGCATAAGCCAGTGGTTCCCAAACTGTGCACCGCGGTGCCCTGGGACGCCGCGAAATGTTCCAATATTTTCACTGAAATCCAATTAATTATATGATTGTTCCAAATATGTGCTGATTTAGTACTTTTTTACACATAAAATGTTTCAAAATTTAAAACATATGTTTTGCAACCTAACCAGGTGTTAGATAGACCTACATTCTGACTTGTGCACCGCGGAAAAATCTTGAAACACTATAGTGGGGTCGGAACACCGGAAAATATTTCCTTTCCGGTGGAGAACGTGCCCTTCGGGGAACAAATACTACATTCATTCCCGAACCTAAAACGAAGATTGTATACCTGAAACCTGTTTGTTCATCGTAGTTATTTATCATTCATGACATCTTATGTTCACCTAATTTGCAGTTTATAACTGTATTATGATAATAAGAAATTTAAAAAAAACTCACTTTATTAAATAATATTAGTTATGGAGGCCTGGCAGGTAAAAGTATAAATAATGTTTGATATATGATCATGTTTTGGATCAAACCTTAAGTTTTGAAAGTGCCAGAGCTCAACAGTAGCATCCAAAATACTGTCAGACTAAGCCCATGAAATAACAAAAGTTCGATTTTTGACAATCTGTATATATACAGGGTGTTTCAAAAGACTGACCCCATAGGACAACTGCGTTATTAGTGCAGATGGCGAAAAATAAATAGAGAGGAAAGTTGTTGGAAATATGAGGTTTTCAATATAATGTGCTTGAATTTTCAACGTAGCATGCACCGTTGAAGCTGTTCGCTGGGCCGAGCTTCAGTGAGAACTGACATTGCCTTGTTGCCACATGCTTCGTCCTTAAGGGGGCATTTAGGTTATCGCAACACCGTACTGTACTCGTTGAATTGAGAGTGATGACGCAAAATGAGGGGCATGGTAAGAAGTGTGTGTGGGTGTGTGTATGTACAGAAACTTAAAAACTTGATGCCTGGGGTGTTTTAGGTTCGGGAATTAATGTAGTATCCGCCCCACCCAAAAGGACACGTTCTCCGCCGGAAATGAAATATTCTTCCACTTTGCCGTGAAAGGAGAAAGTTTCTGAACTACTGGCATAAGTTACGCTTTCACGGCATGTTGCGATGTTCAATGAACGTACAGTGGTGGAGAAAAGTTCTTCCCCATAAGACTTTAATGGCAGTAAATTATGCCGGAAGGGTAGGCAACACACATTGCACCATTAGGTGATTGGGTGACTGTCTGTCTCAAGAGCAAATCGGCTTTCATGCAAAAGCCAACAGGCACATTAAGAAAGTCACGAGACTTGTCAGGAGGAATGTTCGTCAGAAAATCGCCTTTTCTCAAGCCAGAACCGACAAGAGCTACACGTTATATCTCCGAAAATGATTCGCCTAAAAACGTTGAACGAAACGCTAAAACAATTCTTGCCTTAATTACATAGGCTACTATACTATATGTGCCGCAGTAGCTTAGTCGTTTTATTACCATGTGAGAAAACTGGGTCCGATCACCGATTGTTTTATGTATTAATCCGTAAATGAGTATATCTTAAGTTGTTTGTAGTTAAAACGATTCCATTCTTGATATCTTTTGAGGTTTCCATTACACCATGAAACAAGTTCTTGACTGTATGCTAAATAACCACCGCTACAGAACTCAACGTGCTCTAGGTTTAATTCTCCATGTTCCTTGTGCGTATCTGACTATTCAGTTGGAGAATCTAAGGTTCCAAGATCGCCTGCTGATTGACTTAACCAATCCATTTATTTTATACAATATTTTGTGCATGCATTACAAATGAAATAACTGATATGTTGCAAGTAGACAGTTGTATCCAAAATAAAACCCGTCCCAGCAGAAATTCCTTATTGCAAATACGCCACTATGTATACATAAATGTCCGAAAGTGATTAGTAGATTTGTGGTCTCTATTACCTTTATCTCAAACAAGTTTGAGGCATCAGTGAAACTGGGGTATTTATCCTATATATTTAGGCACTTAGTGTATGTTCTCGAAATTTTGAAGTGATAAAAATAGACTTTAATGTAATAGTGCTTAGAGTGCCATCTTCTGGATACATTGCAAAGGACCAAATAGGCAGATTCAATCGAGTTGAAAAAACCATCAAATGACGTCGATTAGGCTACATATTCCATTACAATGTTGTAGTCAACAATCAAAATTAACAGTTACATATAAATTCATCAGCAACTATTAAATACTCCAACATAAAACCTTCAACCTTTATATGAATTTGTGAAGTATCTAAAGCTACCAAAATATATTTTGGTAATTCAACATCATTTTCTTGATGTCTCAATCTGATTGTTTCGTCCAAACAAAGGAACTGTTGAAAAGATTCTCTATGGACAATTGACCAGGTTTGTTTCACAACTCACCTGGTCGAGAGCCCGACAGAATATTTTCATTATTGGTCTCCAGGAAAGCTTCAAGACTTAGCTACTTCAACAATCGAACTGATCGATATCTGTTGATTGCTGAGAACCTACTGCAGGCACTCAGATAGGATTTTGTATACCAGTGGCTGTGCCAAGTTCTAGTACGATGAGATATTTCATGTATTGAGCAATGTTTTTTCCAAACGCGAGTCAAATGACTGTTACAATAGTAATTATACTGATATGTCCTTACATCTGAAACAAATAGAAATATTGTTATAACTCACACAAGTCCCTGGATGTAATTATCAGTTACGTCATTTACTAAGGTAGATGTGATAACTTAGTGGATGACTAACCCACTGAGTGGATAACTAGCAGAAGAATACGTAGAAGGAAGGATTAACACCAGTTTGAGTATTGGTTTTTAAGTCCACTTTATGCACAGGAAGGCTAATCGGGACTGAACCTACAGTTTAAAGTGGGAACTGAACTACTTGTTCAAATCGAACCCGGGACACCCTGATTACAAGGCGACGACGTTACCACTACGACATCGGAGAGACCCACAATGAGAAGAACTTGGACTTGTCATCTCTATTCCCGTCACAGCATAATGAAGTACCATGCTACGCAAGTCTTCATTGCATTCTCTTAGTTCAGAAGAATGACAAAGGCAATCCACTACTCTCTTCCCTTACCGAAATCACTATTGACCAGCATAATACGAGAGATGGTTCTGATAATAACCCAATTGATGAGTGTTGACTGCGCGACCCACTGACAGAAACACGTTACGCCCCTTCGCCCCCTGGAGTTTAAGATGTTTTGTCGAAAGTGGAAGCCGCACAGCGGGTGACTTGGAATATTGACACGTGTGGGTTGTAGTGGAGGATTTTATTAGGATGTTTACGTCATATTTTTTACAGAAAAATAAGACTCAACATACTTGGGATGCACAACCCATTGGTTTGTTCTGAGGTCTTGCAACATATCTGTTTGCTTCGGCGTTGAGGTTGAAGTACCTCCGTCGCCTTGTAAGCGGGAGGGTTCGGTTCCCGAATGAGTCATACTGTGGTTCTGTTACAACTTTCCAAAACTACACGTCCAGTCCTAACTGTGATTTAATCCTACTTAAGCTTGGATCCCTATATGGTCTTTAATAAGCAGGCCAATTTTGATGCCTGTTGGTAAACTATGTTAGCATAAGCAAGTTTTGAAATTCACTTGATGTGCAGTTAAACTTCTTGCTTTAGAAGAATATGAGCAGGGCTAGAAAAATGCAGGGCGATTGCATGTTTTTAAACCTTGATTTTGCTTATGGAAATTTCCATTATCCTTTTTAACATTAACGAGTACAGTATGAGTTTTTTTTAATATTTGTGGGTTTCTTGCATAATGTGTAACATTACATCAGAAGAATAAACATGTCATTATGAATTTTGGCAGTGTTGCTAGCCGACGTTTAAAATCTCCGGCGATATGTTAGAGTCGGCCATAACGTAAAAGCTTTAAGATCATATTTCAAAATGTGTAGCTTTATGTTAGTTGGATTCATGGCTTTCTTAGCACGTGTTTGGAAAAAAAAAAGTTTTACTTTAATGTAATTTGGATTACAGGGTTTTGATTTTAAATAATGTTGTCCGGTTAGACGAGGGGGCATAAATAGAGAATTTGTAATTGTGGTAATAATTAATTTTTTGTTGTTTATATTTTATTTGTGTGGCGAAATATTGAATATATGTCTGTTCTATTATAATTTTTAATTCTATGAAGGTGATATGTTTAGACTAGGATTAGATACCTTATTACTATCATTGTTAATTTAGCTTGAGTAGTACTAGTTATGAACTTCAAACTCAAAGAATTTGGCGGTGCTTTAACTCCATTGAGAATCCTGTGTCGTGACCGATAGCACCTTATTGTGAATTTTTCAGTTTGTATACAGACGTAATTTGAGAGTTTAAATATACAGGGTGTCTCATAAGTAATAGCGCAAACTGACACAGGTGAAAGTACACGATAATAGAAGCAAAAGTGTCTCAGTAAACATGGGTCTGCAAACGAGCCGTTTTCGAGATAATTGCGAATGTGTGATTACAAGCCGCCACTGACTTCATTGTTTGTAAACGTCGTCCTAGTTGGTAAAATGCTAATAATGTGTGCGAATGTGTGGTTAAAAGCCGTCATTGATTGCATTTTGAAAACACCGAGTGCTTGCGTGGTCCGAGGTTTGCTCTTTGCTTACAAAACAGAAAATTTCCGAGAGGTGGCGTTGTATGGATACATTCAGTACACAGTCTAATCGTACTGTAGGTGTCACGTCACTTGTGCTGGACTGCGTAATGAAAATGGAACCTTACCAACTAGGACGACGTTTACAAACGCTGAAATCAGTGGTTGCCTTGTGATAATCGAAAGCGGTCCATTTGCAGACCATGTTTACTGAGACTTTTCCTTAACTGTATGATAAGTAACGCTGTGACTAGGCGTCCGAAATTGGAGCTCTAAATTTCATTCTAAGATTTATTTTCAGGTCAATATAGAAAAAGAAGACTGTTCAGCTTTCGGAAAATTCTCGTCTGTTTTCATCTGGGCCTATTTCAGGAATGAGCCTAATGCTGCTGCATCAGTAGCACCCACCTTAATTCGTCACTGATCCTGTATAGTTTCTTTTTTCCTTTATAAAATATTTCAAGTCAAGGTGAGAAAAAGGTCCTGGCTCTTCAATTATTTTAAATTTCTACACCTGAATAATCGCCCAATCCCGCCAATTGGGACTGGACCTACAGTTTAAAGTGGAATTCGAACCACTACTATGTGCATCCACCGGGTATCTAACCTTTGGACCCCTTGATTACAAAGTAGTCTACTACTGCGCCGTCGAGGAGGCCCTAAAAATTAGGTTTTATAATCAGCTCAAGTCACAGTTCATGAACAAAAAACCGATAAAAAATATGTCCTATTCGTTTTTGTGGAGAATATCTAACATACAATACGTTCGATCCACAACTGAATCTACTTTTAGCCGGACCCCTTTTCAGAGTTGTTAGCACGTAGCGCTTCGACGACAAGGGTCTCGTGTTCGAATCCCGGAATGGGCATGGATGTTTTGTGGATGTCCATTCATCAATTTCATCACAGTGTTGCTTCACGTGCATGGAGAGCATTCCGAACCACAGGCACTGCTGTGTAAAGGAGAGGTGGTGGTCGACCACAGTCAACTACAGCAGCGGACGACCGCTACATTTTGCAACAGGCACGAAGGGATGGACGTCAAACAGCGGGTACAATTGCAAACACATTTAAAAGGATCACTAATCGCCCAGTCTCACGATCCACAGTGACACGTCGACTGCATGGAGGTGGTCTCTTTGCCCGACGGCCATTACGTTATGTTCCGTTGACACCCACACATCGGTGGCACCATTTACGGTGGTGCAAAGAACATCAAGACTGTACCGAGGAGGAGTGGGGTCGCGTTCTCTTCTCAGATGAGAATAGATTCAGTGTGAGTAGTGATTCTGAACGTACACTCATCTGGCGAGAAGTGGGAACGTGCAGTGAACCCAGGAACATTGTCGAACATGATCGTTTTGGTGGTGCAGGTGTTCTTGTGTGGGGAGGCATAATGTTGCATGGGCATTCCTCCCTCCAATTTTTTTAACGTGGTGCAGTCATCGGTCAACGTTATTGTGACACTGTTCTCCTGCCCCACGTGCGTCTTTTCAGAGGTGTTTTCGACCCCGAATTCATCTTTATGGATGATAATGGACGACCGCATCGAACAGCGCAGGTGGCGGAGCTCTTTGAACGAGAGGATATTCAGCGAATAGACTGGCCTGCCCGATCCCCCGTCTTGAATCCCATCAAGCACATTTGGGATGTTATGGGGAGACGTCTTACAGCACATCCATATGCACCAACGACCATCCAACAGTTGACAACAGTGCTGGTGGAGGAATGGACCGCCATACCACAAGAACTCATTACCAACCTTGTGAAGCAGCATAGGAGCACGTTCCAGAGCATGCATCGCTGTCCGTGGTGATCACACACCCTTCTAAGGACCATTTCATTTCTTCTGTCATGTCACGGAGCCATCATGAGTAGCAGTGCCTTCAGTGTAATTTCTTGTCCATGCATAAAAATGCCATTTTCTGTTCTGATCATCACTTTTTTCTCTCTGTTGTTTCCTGTATCATACTGTAGCACTACTTTCTATGTATGGTTCAAGTTTCACCGATCTATGCCGCTTGGGACTGACACAGCATGCGAAACTTACTTTCGTCCTTAGGTTTTGCACACCAGTGTATTTTGATCCAAAAACGGGACATCCCGAGGAGGTCAGTTTACCCTCCCCCCCCTTTCCGTGTAAAATTGCAGGACTAATAATAAAATTATATTGACTCTACCAGGAATCGAACCCTTGACACCCCTTGTTTACAGAGCAATAACCTTAGCCGCTAGGCTTTCGTATTACAGCGCTATCTCAAAATCAGGTTCCTTCATGTCTTTGCATGTTACACAATGGATGCGCGCGCATATCCTCCACACACACACACACACATACACACACACACAAATACGCAGGTATTAGGTTAGCATACACAAAGAAACAACGTCACTGTTCAATTACCCCTTCCTCTTCCACATCGCCATAGGTCTCTTCGCTGGACATCTTCAAGGTCAACAGGCACGTCAACTTTCTGCTAACTCAGCGATCTATGCGCTCATACACGGCTGTCACCAGATGTAACATAACACCGGACGCATCGTTTTTTTGCTGAGTCTTTCATATATCGGCAGGCCCTTCTACTTCCCCCTTCCCTAATCATGGATGGACAAGCAATTTATTCTCCCATGGGGCATATTACCCCGATAAAGGTGTTGCCCCCTCTAAAAACACCATTTGAATTTGGAATTGTCACATTCTTGCATCCCCACTATAATAATTAATGTAAATTATTATGATTGAAATCAAATTATAACATGTGAAATATGTACAGTCACCGGCATTAAAGATGAGACACTATGATCCTGAAATACTCGCTTCCCTGTAAGACGTTATGTGTGTTGCCTAACTGTACGGCGATTAGTGAATTTTAATAGCAAATCTTCAATGGCATCTCCTACCACCGCCGTAGAATTAGGCAACACACAAAATGCCTTGCAGGGAAGTAAGTATATCAGGATCTAGGTGTTCCATTTTTATTGCGGCTGACTGTACTTTTAGGTTGACATTAGTTTTCTAAGGGGGTGGTGTGGCCATCCTTGCCCCCGCTTCCTCCCAGACGTCCATGCCCCTTTATTATTATACTTTAACCTAGAAATTTAGGAATCTTATCGCCATTATTAAACGATATTATACTCTTAAAGAAAATGAAGTATTTTGAAGCCGATGAAAGTTCAAGACAACTACGGGGGAAGGAGTTGCAGTGGCGCAACCACAGGGGATCATTGCATCCTCTCCAACCTTGGACGGAAATTAATTATATGGGGGAAAACATTGACATAAAAGAAAGCAAGTCTAGCAGAATCTAATAGTAGCAGGATAAGAGAATACTCAATATGGAATTATTTTTCACGTGTTTCTTTCATTATTTCTTCCAGACGGCCAAGAGAACCTGCAGGGGGGGCATACAGGTACACTCGGCCCCCTCGATTTCAAATTTTATACAAATAAAAATATATTTCGTAAAATTTTCTTGCTCGTTTCGCTCGCAAGATCTGCTTTTCTTAGCCTCATCAAATTCAGAGCCGTAGCTAGGAGCGGTGAGAGTTGGCCCTGGGCGAAGAAAGATCTAAGAGAGAATAGCATGAAATTCTTTGCGCCATATTAAATCAATATTCTTTTCAGTTTTCAAAAATTTGGATCTATAAATGTTCTTGCTCGCTTCTCTCGCAATTTGTTTTCTGCAATACATTGTAAATTACCAGAGAGAGGAGTAAGAACAACTAAGTACTTCAGACTGTTGCTGCTATACTGCTAAACAGTTTTCTCTTAAATGCATGAACAATTGTTTGGAGGAAAAGAAGCGCGCACATTTCAGAGACAATTTATATCATTTTTGTTGTTGGTTTGTTATGGGACGGATGAATTGTGCTTTATTTTAATTCCTCTTTTTTATGCCACTTTTGGCTAATTTGCGGAGATAGGATTCGAACCCGGGACCCCTGGTATTGCATCAATGCAATAAAACTAAAACAGTGAGATTTTTTTTCTTTCCCGACTGAATTTTCATCAAGGGTTTTGGCCCCCCCTAATCAGAGGGTCTGCGCACGCGTATGCCCCACACTTTTCGCCACTTTTGCATCCACATTATGCCAAACCTTATATACAAAGGTAAATCCGCGTATTGTCCTTGCCCCCCAGTTTTGGAACCCAATCTCCGCCACTGATTAATGTAGTAAAGTTCAAAGATGCTACCGAGCAAAAGAAAAGGGTTTTGGAAGTGTGCTTAGCGGTTAAAGGTCGATCTAAATCGAGAGTCAACAACGATAAATATCAAGGATGTATTTCTAATGACGTCATCCGAACAAGAGAAGCATCTTTCCAATGTTCTTCAAGGACGATACGCAGAGCTGGAGTGGAGAGGTGCTGCCTCTGGTGGAGAAATGCAAAGGTATTTGGATTGAAGCTCCTGTGCGAGGTCTTTTCATCCAATACCTTCGCTCAAAGCATTAATACGCCACAGCAGTGGCGTAGCAATGCGTGGGCGAAGTGGCGACCGCCCCCGCCTAAAGATGCCTCGCATCCTATGGGGTTGATACGAAAAATGTAATAAATAGAAGTTGGAAAAAAAATTTGAAAAAGGCTAACTTTTGTAGGCATTAAAATTAAAACATTCTGTTTTTATCTAGTTTTAAATTCTAGTAAAACGTTATAATTTGAATGCATACGTCAAATCAGGGGCGTAACATACAGGCAGGTGGGTCCTAAGCCTAAGGAAACCGCGAAAAAAGTAAAAATTATCTTCGTATTTCTCATATGAAACATACGCAAAAATTCACGATAACTTGCTTGGACATTTTTACCTATTTAATCTTTTATTGAATTAATAGCAGTTTGTCTTGTTGTTCCTTATTTCTCTTGACCTTGCACTTCCGATTTTAAAAGTTAACAATAAGGCACCTCCAACAGCCACGAAGCAAGTGTAAGACATTTAAATGCTTGCGTTGTTTCCGTCCTTCCTACAGCAGACCAGTACCCAGGATTTTTTTAGGGGGAGGAGCAATCCAAAAATATGGAAGAAAGGGAAGATACGAAATGCTGTTGGATTTATTGGGTTAGGTTATTTTACGTCGATTTTCTGACACGGCTCATCGCGAAGATGAGGGTCAAAATCGTCAGTCATTTTCGTAGGTTTTGAAATCTTAACATTATAATATTTCATATTTCAAGGGGGGGCAATGGCACAGTGCCACCTCCTCTGGGTACGGGCCTGTTCTACAGCTTCAGATTTCAGCTCCCGGAAATTATTAAATATCATTTTCGTCAGTAATTCATTATTTTTTTATTATTAATTAAAAATGAAAAATTGCTGACGTATCGCTGAAGGTATCGATTCACATTGAGATTTCAAATGTATAGAACGGATGGGGGCCTCGCATTTTATTCTCACCCAGGGCCTCGCGATATGTTGCTACGCCACTGCGTAACAGTGACAGGGTACAACAGAGATTCCATGGTTTTCAAAATTAAACAAAAATAACGTGAGATAAACTTTATAGGGTGTAAGGTGTTGCAACCACAACTTAACCTAACTTCCCGGTAACTGCAGTCTTGCAGGCCAACGAGGCTGTGGTGCTTGGACCAGTCAGCCAATATAATTATTATTTGTAGGACTTGTATCACCATTCATCTTCATCTTCGCTATTAGCCAAAAGTGGCAGAAAAGTTAAGTAAAATCAATCATTCATTCAAACAATGTAAACTTTGTGAACCAAATTTCTTCCCTTTCTTACATAAGCAAAATCAATACCAATTCCATCGAGTATATTGGCTGTATGAAATGTCCAAACTATAGAATGTTTGGGCAGGATAGTCACTCATTTGGTGGAACCACTAGATTAATTTCAACAAGGATATAATAATAATTACAATTTTGCAATAAACTTTACAATTATTACAATAATATGTGCTACTTATTATCCTGCTATTCAATTCAATATGACGCCCCCCTACGAAAATTTCTGACGAGGCCCATTATGTTCAATTAGCCTAATGAAGCAAATTGAAGGCATAGATGACGTATTTTTTCACGATGCATAGATATCAAACTGAAATCGCTTTAGTTACTCTCGTTCATGGCACTTGCAGTGCATGCTTTTACCTCGTCAAAAGGATAATGTATACAAAAAAAGAACATTATTTCTTAATGACGGAGTGTGAATTATCAAGTGAGATACCGACTTCGGGAAATGATTATTGACTTTTCGGGATCCCTAACAGTCGACAAATTCCAATGAATGTATTTGAAAATGGTTCATTCTTTTGCGCTAAAAGTGTCTGCAATTTAACAGTTTTTATTCCAGAACGCAGTGTTTCAAGTGAATGCAAAATCTGGCCAAAATGCTAAAATTAATATTGCGAAAGTAGTTTTGGTACCCTTATAATTCGAGAGTAAAATGTCCATTCTATTGGAAACTACCTGATGTTACACGATAAGTGTCGCCCTCAGTTGTTTTTCCACGTAGTTAGTTTTGTGTCTTTATAAACATTTACCGGATACCAATTACGGTTTGAAACTTATATTTTGTTAGTTTTAATCTTTAGTTTTAAGGATATACTTTTTTGTCATATGGTTTAATCAAGCATTAAATTCTTAATGTGCCGGAACTCAAGTTAGTGCTAAACGCCACAGATTCTCTTTTTTCTATACTTCTCGTTGAGTTACAAAACAAAAACAACTTAAAACAAGCTCAAGTTAAGATTAAACTATCTTATGTTATAATAATATTTCTAGTTTCAGGATCCAAAAGTGGTTTTTGCCCGTTCTTGCCACTTTTCATAAAAAGTCGCAAAATGTAATTGGTAGGGACACAAATTTATGGTAAATAAAAACTGAGGAGAGCTGTAAATAAAATGTTAGATCAGCGGTATATACCAGCGGTGGAAAAAAAAAATTGGCACACACTTTTTCATTATGAGAGGAAACAACATACAAAAGAGCTATAAATTGATAAACTACTTCATTTTTAAATACTGTACACATACACAAGTACTTAGCTGTCCAACCAAAAAGAAAACATCAACACAAAATCACTTCATTTCTAAATTGCATATCTCAAGTGATTTATTCATTGTATGTATTTAAAGGATATCCTTGCTGTCCAACAAATAAAATAATCACTACTGCACATACACAAACACATGTTGAAAATCACATGATGATAAACAAAATTAATTCATGACTGAACACAAATGACACCATTGTTTCCCTTCATGTGCGGGAACAGACTAATCTTATCGCTGCTACAGCTAGCAAGTTCAATGAAACTGGAAGTTGAGTAGACATTCGGGGGAAGAAAGGAATGCAGCTTGACAGGGAGCGAAGTTTTAGAACTGAGATTATGTGCATGGGAAATCCCAATTTGCAGCGTCTTCCTGATGTGATCGAAGATAAAACGTTCTTCAGCTGCAAGTGGTAGGAAACTTTAGGCAAACGTTTCGTTACAAATCGACAGTTTGCGCGCACAACCTCGATTGCTGGTTTGATGATATTTCACGGTTATTTCGCGAAAAGCGTTCATTTCGTGGAAAAGCACACATTTCGCATTACTTCGCGAATAAAACTCATGCATATTTCATCAATAGGGTCTAGTTACGTGCAGAATGTTCAAAATTGCATATTTTCTTTATTTTCTTCACATTTCGCGATTTCGCGCATCGCGAAAATTCAATGTCCCTATTTATTAGGTTAGGGATTTCAAGTTGACAAAGTTACTAATTGGGATTGGTATTTGTTGTTAATTTTTATCAGTTAAAACTTCTTCTAGTAAGAAGTGTGGAGATTAGTAAATTCAAGACGATTTAGGGGTGAAAATTGCAGTAGGAGAAGTGGGTACTGGGGAACATCAGCACGAGAAGGACCTCCTGGACAGGGAGTCGTAACGTACCCAATTTGCGTTACACGGTACGTTCCATTTTGTAGGAGGAAGAGTATGGTTCCACTGCTGGTACCCATGTAACGTAACGAAATGCATTATGTTATAGACTGACGTTACAAGGAACGTAACAAAATGTATTGTGGTAGATATTAACGTTATAAAGGAACGGAACGAAATGAGCACATTGGAACATAACGTAATATGCAATATGGTATATACTACCGTTACAAGGAACGTAGTAACGAAATGCAATATGGTATATACTAGCGTTACAAAAAAACGTAACGAAATGCAACATGGTAGTAAATAACGGTACATAGGAACGTAATGAATGCAATCCTCCGTAACGGAACAAAGTGAAAGGCAATATGGTTAATTAACGTTACATAGGAATGTAACAAAATGTAAACCACTGTAGCGGAACGGAACAAAATGCAGTTGGGTACATACCATCTGCATAAGGAACGTAAATAAATTCAGGATGGTAGATCTTACCGTTACAAGGAAAGAACAATTCACAAATGTTAGCTAGTAACGTTATAGGCGCGTGACAAATATAATCTATTAAAAATCAAGGAAGAAAAAGGAATAGCCCAAATCTCTTACCTTTCTTTTGAACATTGCGAAAAATAACTCAGTATATCGTATGGGATTAATGTGAAATAGCCGTTAAAAATATGGTTGTTTGTAAAAAAAATGAATTTCAACCAGGGTTGTTAAAGGGTCAGGAATTTTAAATCAATTCAATTCCGGTTCAGCAGGGAATATTAGCAAGCATAAATGGATCTGGACCGTAAAGAGCCTTTTTATGTTTAAAATATTTCAATTCGTTCCAGGAACCTTTTCTCCGGATGAATTGAAATACGGCACAGGGACCTTCTTTCCGGATCAATTTAAAGACTGTCTAAGTTCCATATTGAAATGAAAGACTACGCAACTTGGACCGAATTAAAACTGTGCGATAAAAAAGGTTCCGGTCTTGTTGCGGAACCCAATAGAGCCCATTAGAATTTATGGGTTCGTGGACGTTTAACAACCCTGATTTGAAAATTACATTTTTGGCTCGAAATTGAATACAGCTTCCAACTAGTGTAGAAATGAGTAGTCATAGACGTGCGCACGGGGTGCAAATGGGAGGGGGGCACATGCCCCACCCCCTAATCATTGACGTCTGCCGATATTTTCGACGCAGGGACAAGCAAGGTAGTAGGTCAGTGTCCCCGGTTCGGCGCCCGAAAATGGGGCTCGGTGGGGCTCGCAGTGTTGCCAACTCCTCACTCGAAAAAATCACCAAGGTTTTTGTTTTTGGGTATAACCTAACCTCAAGCAAGGAGCTGGCAACACTGCTTGAGGGCTTGTTCTGCAGTGTTGCCAACTGTTTACTCGAAAAAGTCACCAAGGTTTTTGTTTTTGGGTCTAATGTAACCTAAAGCAAGGAGCTGGCAACACTGCTTGAGGCTTGCCTTGCACTTCTCCTGTACACTTGTATAATTGTAAACTCCAAGTTCGATACCCGGCAGAGGTGGTTCGAATCCCGCTGTAGGCCCAGTTTCGATTAGCCTTACTATGCATAGCAACTTGTGTGTGTATAACTTATGCTGATATGGTACTCACCTGACAGACCAAACTAATTCGGTTTCTATTACACTTGATATTACACTTGGTATAGCGTACACTTTTATGCGACTACCTAGTAGCAATACTCGACTGCAACTGATGTGCGAAGAATAGCGAAAAAGCAGGCAAAAGCCTTGGCATGTATCACATTCCCGATTCACCGGACGTTGATTAATACCCGAGTGCTTCTGGCATGCCCGACAGCGAAACCGACACAATACCAACGAGGTCACCCGCACAAAAGCCGACCGGAACTGAGCCGGGCGGACCCTTCGGGTGGGGATAATGGCGGAGGAGACAATCACACGCCACCGCGCGACGGAACCAACACAATACCGTCGAGGTCACCCGTGCAAAAACCTACTGGAACTGTGCGGAGCAGACCTTCCGGTGGGAATAATGGCGGCGGAGACAATCAGACGCCATCACCCCACGTTCCCACGCTAACTCCTCCAGTTACCAGCAGCACTCTGCCAAATAACCAAAATACTACAACAACAATTAACCCATTCATTATTGTCAGTATTATTATTATTATACAAAAAAAAACACGTGAAACTCTACAGAGGTGCGGTTATCTACAGCCGCAGCCGTTAGAACCTTTTTGGGTTGGGCACCACGCACCCTGGCGGGGTTAGGGGCCAGGCATCCTAAAAAAACAACAATTATTTATTTGTTTGTTTGTCTCACAATACGAAAAATAATAAGAAGCGCCAGCGCGCGCACGTATGTATAGCACATCGTGTTTCCCCCGAGAGAGGTTTACAAAAATCGTAATAGGTCTCTCTTTCTTTATCTTACAGCAATATTGGTATCTCTATCTTTTTTTTTAGTTGCAGATGGGTTGCCAACACACTCTAGTTAATATTTGTAGGACTTGTATCACCATTCATCTTCATCTTCGCTATTAGCCAAAAGTGGCAGAAAAGTTAAGTAAAATCAATCATTCATTCAAACAATGTAAACTTTGTGAACCAAATTTCTTCCCTTTCTTACATAAGTTTCCAAGTTTGTGCCTCTCTCCGCCTCCAGCTACGTCCTCTTACCATCTGCCATCGCGGCAAAGATGGCCGTCCTGAACATTCAGAACAGTGACGCCAAGTGCTTTGTTTGGTCGGTGCTTGCAGCGTTGCACCCTGTTCACAAGAAAAACCATCCACACCGAGTTAACCACTACCTACCCTACGAGCCAGAGCTGGAAGATGCCATTGCTGGGATTGACTACCCGGTGGAGGTCTCGGACATTCGCAAGTTCGAGGCCCGTACACACAACCCTCGGTTGGCCATCAACGTTTATGGCCTCACTGACGAAAATGTGGTGTACCCCATCCGGGTGAGCGACGTAGACGACGACGGTGCGCAGGAAATTCACCTTCTGCTCATCAAGAATGAAACTCACCATCACTACACCCTCATCCGTTCCCTCTCTCGGCTTGTTTCGAGCCAAGGGAGCAGTGATAGTCACCACGTTGAGGTGTGTCGCAGGTGCTTGTCTATATTTCGTAATCGAGAACGGCAGAATTATCACCGCATCAGAGGTTCCAACATCGCTGTCGAGAAGCTCGCTAACCACAAGCTCTACTGCAATGCCAACAAACCGGGGGTGGCAGACTTGCCCAAACCTGGCACCGTGGAGCGTTTCCACATGCACGGTGCCATGGTGGAGCACCCCGCTATCATCATCGCGGATTTCGAGGCCTTCCTCAAACCCCTGTCCACTTGCGATCCCGATCCCGAAGTTTCCTCCACCACCCCTTACCAACTCCACGAGGCATCCAGTTTTGCATACGTTGTGGTGTGGCGAGACCGACATGTTGACCCCGAGCCCTATGTGTATCGTGGTCCCGACGCAGCCAAACACTTCCTCGAGAAAATGGTTGTCGAGGCCATCGAGATAGGGAAGGTACTGTTGACCCCCAAGCCTATGTTCCCACTGTCCCCCGACGATCAACATAGACACGACGAGGCCATCACTTGCCCTGTCTGCGTCGAGGAGTACACCGCCAACAACCGTAAAGTCCGACACCACGATCACTTTAACGGTAGGTACGTTGGTCCTTGGTGCAACGACTGCAACCGCTTGGCCCGGGACCCGCGTTTCATCCCTGTGTTTTTTCATAATGGCTCGGGGTACGACTTTCACCACCTGATCAAGCATCTTGGATACGACAATGCAAGAATCAATATCCTGGCACAAAACGAGGAGCGTTATATTAGCGTCAGCAAGTGGGTGCCGATCCCCAACTCAAAAAACGGGGGCATCGAGCTTCGCTTCCTCGACTCCCTGAGGTTCCTCCCGGCCAGCCTCGATGCTCTTGCAGGGAAGCTGAGCAACGAGCAAATGCTTATTACCTCTGCAAATTTTCTAAACTTGGACGCCGGTCTCTTCAGGCGTAAGGGGGTCTACCCCTACGAATACGTCACCGACTCTACCAAGTTTGCGGAGACGTTGCTACCTCCCCAGGCGAAGTTCTACAGTCAGCTACGAGGCTCGAACATCACCGACGAAGAATATCATCACGCCCAGTCCTTGTGGCGCGAGCTAGGTTGTCGAACTCTCGGAGACTACCACGACGCCTACCTCAAACTTGATGTGACGCTCCTCGCCGACGTGTTCCAGACGTTCCGGGCGACCGCAATGAACATCTACCACCTGGATCCCGCCTACTTCTATAGTCTCCCCGGACTGGCGTGGTCAGCCATGTTTCTGGTGACAAAAATCAAGCTGGAGCTTCTTTCGGACGTGGACATGATGCTGTTTGTAGAACGTGCCGTGCGGGGTGGAATGGTCCAGGTGTCGCAACGGCACGCGCGCGCCAACAACCATCACATGGCTACTGGCTACAACTCCACCCAACCGTCGAGCTACATCATGCACACGGACGTGAATAACTTGTACGGGCACTCCATGATGCAAAAACTCCCCTTTAGAGGGTTCGAGTGGGCTGATCCTACCAAATTCGACATCGAAAGCTTCAACGATTCGAAACATGGGTTCTTCGCCGAGGTGGACCTTGAGTTCTCCGAGAAGCTGCAGGATTCGTTCTGCGATCTTCCCCCTGCACCCGAGTTCAAGTGTCCACCCGATTCCAACCAGACGAAGCTCGTCATGGATTTCGAACCCAAGAAGAATTACGTTCTTCACTACCAGAATCTCCGGTGGTTGATGCAGCAAGGGGTCACGGTCCACGCAGTTCACCGCATCCTCAAGTTCGAGCATTCTCCATGGTTGCGTCCATATATTAAAGTCAACACTGAACACCGCACCGCAGCCACGTCCGAGCTTGATAAGGATTTCTTCAAGCTTATGAATAATGCGGTGTTTGGCAAGACCATGGAGAATGTACGGAATCGCGTGGACATAAAATTGGTGACGAGGAAAGAGCGATGTCGTCAGCTTGTCGCGAGTCCATTGTTCAAGTCTCGAACAATCTATAACGAGCAGCTGGCTCTGATTCACATGAGGCAAGGTGTGGTGAAACTCACCAAGCCCATCTACGTTGGAGCCACGGTTCTGGATCTGAGCAAGCTCCACATGTTCGAGACGTACTACGGCATATTACGCCCACACTACGGCCACAACATCTCGCTTCTCTACACCGACACGGACAGCTTGGTGTACCACGTTAGTAGTGCATATTGGGCGTTTCAAAATAGTACTTAGTAGGTATGGTCTTTTTTTACCAATTGAATATCATTTTTTGACATACTTTGACAATTTTTTGTCGATGTTTTAGCGTTTAGCGATGTTTTAGTACAAATTTTCACTATACTCATTTTTCCCCCACTCGTACTTGGTAGGTATATCATGATGTTACGTGATACAACTTAACCTATCCTTTTTTTACGATTATTTAATTTTTTTACGATCCCAAGTGATATAACTTAACCTATTATTTTTTTTATTTATGCACTGTTTGAACGTTATTATTTGAGGATCATATTTTGTAGGTATTTTTTTTATCAATCGAATATAAGTTTTTGACATATTTTGACAATTTTTTGTCGATGTTATAGCGTTTAGCGATGTTTTAGTACAAATTTTCACTGCACTTATTTTTTTCCCTACTCGTACTTGGTAGGTATATCACGATGTTACGTGATATAACTTAACCTATTTTTTTTTTTTTACGATTTTTTAATTTTTTTTACGATCCTAAGTGATATAACTTAACCTATCATTTTTTTATTTACGCACCGAACTAACCTACAAGGGACTCTGTTTGTTTTAATATTTCAGTATTATAAGGTTTTCGCAAATTTTATATAACCTAAAATGTGTTGGATGTTGATTTTTAGTATGTGGCAATTTTTTATGAATTTTAAAACTGTTCCGTCACCCTCTCGTTCTTCACGTCGTGGACGAAGGACTTCTCTGCAATCAGGATGACGCTGCATAGAGTATCGGCAGGCAGCGCGTCGTGGAACTCGCAAACACCCACTCTACAAAAATTCTACTATATGATCTTTCACTGGCTAAGCTAACCTACAAATAGGAATTGGCAGCACTGACTTATAAACCCACTGGGTCTTCTTGGCATGTTTTTTCATGATGTGTTGCCAGGCTATTGGGCATCTTGGCGTATACAATGTATATATTTTGAGAGGGTGGTTATAGTTTTTTATGCTGTACGAATACTAAAAACTTGACAGCGACAACCAACAGAGTAAATAAACCTACATGCAGAAACTAACAACACTAGTTTCTGACAGTGAATTTGAAATAAAATATTAAACAAAATACATGAGTAAGCACTGTGATTACAAATAATACCAGTGTTATGCCCCCCCAACTCCAACTGGACAACTGGGGAAAATAATTGTACAACAATTTGTACCTAATTGTACAATACTTGTACCTAATTGTACAACATATACACAGACATAAAAAAGAGAGCCTTCCCGCAACTTACTTCATGTGCAATTTATATGATTTTACAACTGTGAAAAGAAAGCATATGTGTTCCGTATGCACACATTCATTCTTATTTTTCGAAGTTGAATGGAAGCACGTGTTTTTACGCTCTCGTAATACTGACCTTGCCCCAGTGATTTTAAATTGCTTCCATCCGGTTTTTTTTTTCTGTGCTATTTCCGCGTGCTCGCAACATTCGCTTTCAATAGACAGAAAGGAGTGTTAGTTTAGCAGGTTCCGAGTTTACAATTTATTAAATTAAACAATAATTTATGTAAGAATATACTTGTACTTACCGAACACAAAATAATAAAAGCACATGTGAATCTTTGCGTGTGTTCATGTTATATGACGACTGAGTAAAAAATAATGTTGACTCCCCGAAAGATAAAAGTTCCTGGTTCGACATCAGATGCATGCAAATTTTATGTTTTGCTCTCCAAAATCTTGATTTTTATGTTTGTG
The DNA here is from genome assembly GCF_977018435.1 of Lepisma saccharinum. Taxonomy (NCBI): domain Eukaryota; kingdom Metazoa; phylum Arthropoda; class Insecta; order Zygentoma; family Lepismatidae; genus Lepisma; species Lepisma saccharinum. Next base: position 45,212,022 of record NC_139246.1, read on the forward strand.
CTATTTGTCATACAGCAGAGGAGAAGAGGGGAGAGGGGAGGGGAGGGGGTACTATCAGCGCCATCTATTAGCAAACAATAGAAATAAAAAAGTAGGGTCAAACTTTTTCAACACCCAAAAATTTTAAACGTCCTCGTTTAGTAATACGATCAGCAGAAGACGTTTGAAAGAGTACTCTTAGTCGAGAAAGCTAATTGCTAGGGCCCATATATTGCTAAAATGTTCTTTGATTTGCATATTTCTCATACCGCCATATGTTGTTCTAGTTGACTTCTTCCAAAAAAAAGCTAATTAGCGAGAGTTAATTAAGCCAGGCAAGTAAAAGAAGCAAATAGGGCAATATGTGGCGGCGTGGAAATATGTAAAAATTCGATAAAATTCGAATTAAAATTGGAGGATATTTTGCATTTTTTTCCTATAATGTACAAAACATTTACCGTACATAATCTTTTCTATTTACAACAGTATAAAATAAGAGGAATGTGCGACAATATCCATATTAATTAGGAAGGTGTGTTGTATGCTAGGTTAGCTAATTGTGTCTTCTACAGCTTCACTGTATAGAGGAAAAATGGAAAAAGAGAGCTCTACAAAAACTAACCTAACAAATTTAAAATGTGATCTATCGTGAATTAAACTAAGCTCCCTCACCTACCCACATATAGTCTTACAGGTGACTCAAAAGCAGAAATTGGTCATAGCGTGACAGGTCGATTTATTGTGAACTAAACTAACCTCCCCCTACTCATACATACACACTATGTCTTACAATAAGTAAAACTGCTATATCACATGTAAGGGCTGACGGTTGCCAAGACATACAAGATCTATTGCAAACTTTATTAACCTACGACATAAGCCATGGATACACACACACCAAGCCTTCCAGATAGGCTATAAGCAACTCACCTCTTGCAATTGTATAACGGGGAAAATTAACCTACAGCTAGCAACACTGTTTGAGCTGTTTTCGACGAGTAGTGTTACCAAAACTTACTTTTTGCAAATAGGCTCTACAGCTAGAGGCTTGAAACATATACCCTACCAGAGTATGCCAACTTACCTCATGTAAAAATATTACCTAGTACGGGTTAAGCTGTGACATACAACTAGCGAACGACACGACCACCTGACACACAGACAGAGAGAGTGTGATACAGCTTATATGCAGTTTTTCCTACACACGTACTGGGTTTAAAAGGTAACTTGCAACAACCATTTCACTTACCTCCTATCATATAATAAAATTACCACAGGTTTTTGATACTTGCTGCCAGAACATGGTGGTTTTAGACTGGAAATTCAGCCCGATTATTCTATTTGTGCAAGAGAAAAATGATGATGCCTGCATTTGGAATATATAATTCTTCTTACGGTATTTTGCGTGCCCCAGTAACCTTGTTTTCGATTCACGGAAGCTATGACGTGTATTTCCTGTTTCGCGAACATGCGAGAACCTTTCACAATGTCGCATCAGAGTTGGTTGTGTATATAAATCTAGTCTTGGGGAATGGACATGAATATAATGTCAAAATTATTGCATAACTTAAAAAGAACATTTATTGCACTGAGCTTTCTAGCAAAGGTAAATGTGGAATGCCCCGGCCCCCTCAGAGATTCGAATACTGTTAGTTAAACAGCAAGCATTGTCATATGGACTGACGATTATTATTTTTTAAAAAAAAACAGACCTCGTAGTAAGTTATAACCTGAGCTGTCTTGCAAGTCTCTCGAGTTTGATATCTGGTGAAGGAATATGATGCCACTATAAACTGTACACAAGATATATACCCAGTCCCTGGCATGAGATGGACGAGGACCTATACAGTTGTACAATGGTTGTTTTTTTATTAAAGCATAGCGCTTATTTACATGTCAGCGCAACATGCATGCAAAGAAGGGAGGGAGACCATAACGGATAATTCTTATTTCGATTTCAATATTTTTGCTAGTCACGCTATCTAGACGAACACTGGAAGATGGGCAAAAACGAGGGAAAGAGAGAAATGTTATTTTTTATCCCCTCTGCCTGTGTGTGATATACTAGTTTTACATGCATACGGCTGTATCGTGAAGCGAGGCCGAAAATAATTTTTGAAAGCAGTCTCGAGCATCTTCGCGTTCAGCCAACAAGAGAAATAAAACATTACACATGGGTGTGGGGCGCAACAGCCACAGTACGGTAATGTGCATGGATGTTAAAATTTTTGGGTTTTATGAATAGACATACATATCAGTTTTGCAGTCTCCAGATGGGACCGGAGCTTACTTTTTATTTGGACAAGGGGGTTCAGATCAACTATAATTTTTGTTCACATCAAAATGAAACAAAGAATTTTATTTTACTGCTTACTTATTCAATATTTTTATTATTGTAAAGAATAAAACGGTGTGTTTTATTGTATATAGTCTTCCAACAACCACCTCGGGGGGCGTAAATTTATGTTTCTGCATGTATGCAAAATGCACTTAACTTCAGTTGTGAAGTTTGTTTTGCTGTTGTGATTAAATACTAAACCAAAATCTCACTACATAATTTTGAATTATATTTGTTAAAATCGATCTATATTATATCATCGCTATAGGTGGTCCATGTTATGCGCAGGAGAATTTTTAAAAAATGTCTTGTTTCTCGAACCTGTGGCCTGCAGATTTGCTTTGTTGGCAAACAGAAACAGAAAATGGCACCATGTTATTCTATACTGATATACTGATAGTCAACAACTATGTCGAAAAGCAATGATGGGGGGGGGGGGACTTGTCTGTGTTGGGTCTTATTAACAACTTCACTGCTGTACCTGCACAACTCATCGACAACAAATCAACAATGTTAGGAAATGTGTGCATGGCCCCCGAGAATACAATTTAAAATCACTGATGTGATATGAACCCTCTTCACTTGTGTGTATTTGAATATGCGAACATGAGGTATTTTGAATAATCGAGGCGGACAATCACAAAAACAGCTTGCAACGGTATGGAGAGTTCAAACTTCAGACGATTGTTGTTAATCTACGAAAAGCCAAGGGGCGAACGGAGATCACTACGAAAATTGTAACGAGAGGCTATTTTGGCTAATGGCAACGATGAGGATGAATAATAGTTGTTTTGATGAAATTGAAAAAATAGGGCACGTCTGCTTCGAAGTGCATTACACCAACAACTACAATTGTCCCTCTTCCCCACACGAGGTGATTAACAGAGGTGTATTTTTGCCGGTCTACGACTCTGAGGGCTCAAGTTACAATGTTTACCTATAGCTGTACATATTTAAAAATGACCTGAGCAATTAAATGTTACAATACCGATCCTGATTTTTGTCGGATGACGTAGGTTGCAATCCCACCCCCCCCCCCGATGGCGTATAGACTTAAATGTTTCCATAACATGAAATACTGTTAATGGAAATCTGTCGTTTCTAATGTAAAAATCATATAACAAGAAAAAGAAGAAAATAAATGTTGCGAGCAAATACGGAGCCTCAACCCAAACACATAAATAATCAGACAAGATGTCAACGGTGCGTTCATAACTAACAAGTGATTATTCAAAAATTGAAATGGTGCAGGGGGGAAACAACCAACTAACTAACTAGGCTTCTTAAACCCGAGGACAGCAAATACAAGCCTATCCTGATCTGAGAAAGATCTCTATCTATTTTTTTTCCATCCCAACCGATTTTTTAGGTCTATTCAACCCCTCATGGTACACGAGTTCCCACTACCCTAATAATGGAGGAAGCGAATCTATTTGGACATGAAAGAGCATTATGTGTGGGAGACTATAATTTATACATGTGGTTGCTTGGATGTTTACAGAGGATGCCATAGCTCGTGTGATTGAGGCATTTTATTAAGCACATATTTTGATGAGTGTAAAGAATTAAATAAGTCACAAGGGGCTGAGGCATGGTTCGAATTTCTCGATCTAGGTATGGATGCAGACAGACACGAAGTTTTGTGTGTGGACACAAATGATAATGGAAAAATGCCGTTCACCCCGATAGCATAGTGGTAATGTTGTTCTTGCCTCGTTTCCATTGACAACATAGTGGTTACACTGTCCAATATTAAGAAGTTCTCAAAATTATTCAATCACTCTCTCTCTTCTTCTATATCATCTCGGTAACCAAAAAAAGGTTTTCTCAAATGTTTAGACGACTACGAAAACGTTGAAATGTAAAATATTGCTGCATTGTAATCAAAAAAGAATTTGTTGAATATGCATAACCTAAAATAAAATTCAAGAATTAATAGAGTTAAATATTTGCCACTCTGAAATGGCGACGGCTATCATAATATTATTTTCAGCAGGATAATAATGACAATATTATATATATTAAGGATTAGGCCCGAGGGATTCTTATTCACTACACTCGTTTCTAACCTGTCCACACTGGAAACCGAAAACACAAGTACGAGACACTAACTTGGGAGAGGACATGCAAAAACTCTGCGGGGGCTCATCTTAAAAACTTCAGTAGATGTTTGTCATGGAACTCCCTCCTTAAATTCGATTCGAAAGGCACAAATATTCCGGTTCTTGAATAAGAAGCGCGTATGCCTTCGGAAAGAGAGAAGAAGAAATAAATAAATCAACTTATGCATATTCTTCATGTACGTATGCTTGGTGACAAGAAACAGTATTTTTTTTTTTTCTTTTTAAGAAATTGTTTTCAACTTTTTGCTAGGTGACCCAACAGGAGTGGACGAAATAGCTTATTCATTCAAACTGGAAGCTTGCTTTTTTTTCAACAATAGAAAACATATTATTTCCAGTGAAATATCGACTCAACTACCTAGAATGGCTACCACGGGCTTGGTGACTGAATACTAAAAAACTATCGAGCGACTTACTTTACAGCAGTGTCACTTAGTTTCAACAAGAACAGTTCAAGGCTTCCCGGGTGTCCTGCAAGGTTCGGTATTTATTTTTTTAATAGCAAGCAGATGAACTGGCCTTACAATATGAAGACCCCTCTCACTGTGTCGGTTGCAGTTATTTTCTGGTAATTATGTCTTGCCGATGGCGCTGTCGCTTTGTAATCATACTTAGGAGTTATTTTTTTTATTTTGCCTTTCGCGACATGTTCGACTAATCGTGACAATACGTTTCAACTTTTCTGCATAAACGTTGATCATCGTTTATCTTGTCCGCATCGATTAATCTTCTTATGTTTTTTTTTTGTTTTTTCGTCGCGTCCATCTCTTCTGTTATCACAATCGAGACTTCTAGATTATTATTTTTTCTCCCTGCAATTTTAGAAATGTAATTTTTTATGATTATTTAGCGAACGCCTGAGACATTTCAGCAAAATGTCGATTATTCAATGGATGTTGTAAGGTTCCATGTTTTTTTTCACTATCTCTT